>NC_047055.1:55302863-55599231 GCF_011762595.2 Tursiops truncatus
GTGCTTTTAGCACAAAAGGAAACAGAATAAAGCAAAACAAAATAAAGGGAGCAGGAAGAAACTTTTGGAGGTGATGGGTAAGTTTGTAGCATCAGTTGTCATGATGGTTTCATGGATGTATAATTATGTCCAAACACATCAAGCTGTATGCAGTAAAAGTCTACAGCTCTTTGTATGTCAATCATACCTTAATTTTAAAAAGGTACCTGTTTTGAAAGTTATATTAGATAATATATGTAAAGAATTTAGCACAGAGTTCAGCACATAATAAATACTTAAATATTAGTTATTTAAAAAAAAACATGGGTAACCTGTGAATCCCTACTAACTACTTCACTCACCATATGTAGCCTCCAGAAAAGAAGGTCCCTACCAGGTCAAGGATAATGTAGGGGAATCGATTTTCCTTTTACAACTTTCCTGTGTTTTTCTAATGTAATTCTGGTTATACCTGGATCATTAAGGCCTCAATGTAGATAAATAACAATTATTGCAAATACGTTGATCTACACACCACTGGAGAAGTGTGGAAAATAGTAGTACACACCCATGTTCAGTCCCCACCTCCTTACTGAATAAACATGAAGACCACTCTCCCTTAATCCTCTCCAGCTAATGGATGCCATGAGACTGGTTCTATTTAATGAAATGTTAGTGTGTGTCTCTTCTGGGCTGAGGAATTTAAAAGTCACTATGCTACTCCACACTGTCTTCTGTGTTAGTGGTCTTGAGGTCACGTGTTGGGATGTTAGTGTCACAAGATGTAGAGAACCCAAATATACAAGACAAAAGAAACTCCATTCCCATCTTCAACCCATGCTACCATCCCCCAACTGTGCAGACGCGCAAGCACACACACACATACACACACACACACACTAAACGTGCATCAGGATTTGCATGAATGATAAATAAACATCTGATATGCTAATCCAGGAAGATTTTGAGGTTTCTTTGTTAAGACAGCCTTGTTTGACCTATTCTGATGACTGTAAATATTGTTACAATTTTGTTTTCCAATGGCTGATGAACCATATTCTATGAATTCCTTGGACATAGTATCCTTTTTGTACAGAGCATCTTTACGATGCCATATAGTAAATTTAAAGCTTCCATAGTCAGCAATAATATGTGAGCAATCCTAGGATTTGCTAAGTAATTCATGAGCCTCATTCTGTACTTCTTCACAGTCACTTTTAGATAATAAATCTCTTCCAGAGAGATAATTATGACATTCATATATCACATTTATGTGCTTTGGATTCAAATAAATCTGGCCCTGCTACTTAGTAGCTGTGTGGGTTAAGGCAAGTCACTTAACCTCTCTGAGGTTCAATTGTCTCATTTGACAAATGTAACTAAAACAAATCTATCTAGGGATGCTGTGAGGATAAAATGAGGTAATACATGAAAATCATTTAACATGATACCTAGTAAATATGCATACTATAATTTAACTGTTAGCTCATTATAGAAAGGGATTTTCAGCACTGATGTATGTAGCAGAGGCATTTGAAGAACTTAAAATGCTTTTCATGTTGGCCCCAAATCTGACCCACCCTAACATAGTGATAGGAGCATTATTATTCCAAGAGTCAATTAGTGCAGATGACTCTATCCCATGTCTACTTTCATGGAAGGCAGTCCAAACCAAGGAAAAGTATTATATCTGGGAACAATGGATGGTTAAGTATCTCAGGATTAGCAATGATGAGTAACCGTAGCCAGCTCTAAACCTGAAGGACAAGGGTAGGGTGTAGTTAGTGAAATCCAGAAAAAATATGTAGCTATAGGAGAGAGATGCCCAACGGAAGCTGTGGTTTTCTGTAAAACACATATACTGCCACAGTGCCATGGCAGAAAGAGAGCCGGGATAATAAATAACCTTTCTCTCCTCTTACTCTCTCCTACAATCTCCATCCAGTGCCTCTGGTTGAATAGTTCCCCAAATGAAAGTCAGAGCAAAGGTGCTGTGTTGATAGAATCCTTAGAAGTCAGCCTCCCAGGGCACAGAGAAGAGTGGAAAAGGGCACAAGTAGATCTAGAGGAGCAACCAGAGAATAAAGAGCAAATCTATTTGCTTACCCAAGGCCTGAGTTTCCAGAGAAGGTTGCACAGGAGGAAGGTGGCAGAGAGGCTGAAAGAAATTTTCTCAATCTAGAAAGGCTGCAGAAGTGTTTCTACCTGAACTTGCTCCATGGTGGAAGAAGGACAAAATTGGAAAGACCTCAGAAGAGATGGCTGAGGGTTGAACAGAGGGAGGATAGGAACTTCTAGGTCAGTGTAGAATATGATTTAGTTCTTTTAAATCATGACATCTTTTAAGTTGTCATGAGTTCTTTTAAGTCATGACATCTGACTTTATGGAATAAGAATCATATTTACTAAACACATACTATTACTCTGTGTGATTTTCCAAATTGTAACAAAAGAAACCTAGTTATTTTGTGCTGGTAAAAGTTATAGGTTATCTTCCTAAATTCATCCTATATAGCAATGTTATAAGTTATCTTCCTATATAGTCCTTCCACTTATCTTCTTAAAAAATGACTACTAGACATTTAAAACTGGCACCAATATATATCTGTTAACATTTTGCTATACTTGTTTCCTGTCTTTTTCTCTCCAAAAGTGCCAACCACTAACATAAATTTAGTGTATATCCTTTCAGTCAATTGTTTTGTACTTTTACATACACATATAATGATTTTTTAAAAAGGTTTGTGGAAGTGGAATTACATTATCTTAGCCCTTTTGAGAAACAACCTATCCTATCTGGTTCTTGAGTACGTTCCTCTCCAGTCTGACATACAGAAATCAGAAGAACATCTGAGTGCTTAGCTCTATAGTTCCCTCCAAATCTTCTGTATCAGGTGTATCAATTGTTCCACCAACAAGACCACCATGTAGGTACACAGGTAACTTATATCTTCATTTAGGGGGCCATGGGAACTCCTGGACAGTCTCCTACCATATTTATTGTCACAGGAAGCTCAGAGTTTATTTTTATCCACTTTACGCCTAGACCTACATACTACACAATGATATCTGATTTACAACTGATTAAGCATAATGCTGGAGCTTGCTATCTCCTTAGGATTTATCCTAGAAAATAAGGTATATATCCTATCTAAGGGGTCTATAACCCCTAGGTCTCAGCCGAAGAAGGTAAGGACATGGCCAGTTCCCTCCTCCCCCAAATATATACTCATGTCTGTCTTGTTTCATCACCAATCCTCTGCTCAAGACTCTTTCCCTCCAAACTCATGGTATCTTTATCTACTTTTAGTGGGGAACCAGGAAAAATCCTGCTTCTAATTTAGCATAACTTTTTGGTAAATCTTTCTTTCTTATACCTAGATCAATGGTCTTTTGAATTTATAAAGTCAGATTTTATTCTTTACTCCTCATTGGGACTATAGTGTTGCAAAGTGCAGATGGTTACAGAATGAGAGTGAATTCCAAGAAGTAAAGAACATCTCAGATAATATGTAAATCATTACTCTGTTACACAAGCAGAATCATACAATATGTGACATTTTGTGTCTGACTTCTTTCACATATCATAATGCTTTCAAGGCTCATCCATATTTTAACACATATCAATAGTTTTTCCTTTTTGTGGCTGAATGGTATTCCATTGTATGGATATACCACATTTATATAATTATTCACCAGGTGATGGATATATTGTTTTTTCCCCCATGCTTGACTATTAAGAATAAATCTACTATGGACACCCAAGAACAGATTTTTTGTATGAACAGATGTTTTAATTTCTCTTAGAATGTGCCTAGGAGTGGTATTGTTATTGGTTATTGTTATAGGTATCTATATGGTAGATAACTCTATGTTTAACATTTTGAAGAATCATCAAATTATTTTCCAAAAAGACTGCATAATTTTACATTTTCACCAGAAATGTATGAAGGTTTCAGTACTCGCCATACCTGTTATACCCTGTCTTTTAAAATTTTAGCCATCCTAGTGGGTGTAAACTATTATCTTATGGTTTTGACTTGCATT
Organism: Tursiops truncatus; assembly: GCF_011762595.2. NCBI lineage: Eukaryota > Metazoa > Chordata > Mammalia > Artiodactyla > Delphinidae > Tursiops > Tursiops truncatus. The sequence goes on from NC_047055.1 coordinate 55,306,890, forward strand.
TTCCTGATAGCTAATGATTTTGAGCTTGTTTTCATGTGCTTATTGGACATTTGTATATCTTCTTTGAAGAAATGTCTATTCAAATCCTTTGCTCATTTTAAAATTTGATTATATATCATTTTATTAATGAGTTATGTTTTTTAATAAAATTCTGGATACAAGCCACTTACCAGGTATCAGATTTATCCCAGTCTGTGGGTTGTATTTTCACTTTTTTGATAGTGTCTTTTATAACACCAATGTTTTACATTTTGATGAAGTATAATTTATTTTTTTCTTTTATCACTGTGCTTTTGGTGTCATTTCTAAGAAAACATTATCTATCAGAGTTCATGCAAATTAACTCCTATATTTTGATCTAAGAGGGTTATAATGTCATGTCTTACATTTAGGTCTATGATCCATTTATTTTTATTTTTTTATTGTAGTAAAGTATACATGACATAAAATTTAACATTTAAACATTTTTTAAGTGTACAATGTAATGGCATTAAGTATATTTACATTGTTGTGTAACCATCACCACTATCCATTTCCGGAACTTTTTCATCATCCCAAACTGAAACTCTGTGCCCATTAAACATTAACTTCCTATAATCCCCTGCCCTAAACCCCTGGTAACCACTACTCTACTTTCTGTCTTTATGAATTCTATTATTTTAAATACTTCATGTAAGTTGAATCATACAGTATTTGTGTTTTTGTGAGTGGTTTATTTCACTTAGCATAACTCAAGTTTCATCCATGTTGTAACATGTCAGAATTTACTTCTTCTTTAAGGCTGACTTGTTATTTTTGCATTTATATTCATCAGGGATATCGGTCAGTATTTTTCTTTTCTTGTCATGTTCTTATCTAGCTTTGGTATCAGGGTAATGCTGGCCTTGTAAAATGAGTTTGGGAGTACTTCCTCCTCCTTGCTGGAGTCCTTGAGTGCCTTGGTGCTGGAGTGGGTTGTGAAAGCCTGGGACACGCTGGTCAGCTTGGCAATGGGCCTTGCTGGATTCCCCCTGGAGTCTGTGTCACAGGCATTGATTGGGAGCCTGAGGCCACAAAAGCCACCCAGGTCAGTAGGAGCCAGCCAGTGCTGGAATGTACTGGGAAACTGCTGGAGCTTGATGGAAGTCTGTTGTCACAAGGGCTACCTGATGCCATAGGAGACAGCTGGTGCTGGCGTAAGCTGGGAGTCTGCATTCATGGGAGCTTGTCAGGAACCTGGTTCCAGCTGAGTCAGCTGGCACCTTGCTGGGCTGTGATCCTGGGACCACTGGAGATGCCTAAGACTGTGGGAGCCAGTAGGCACCAGAGTGGATTGAGGGCCTTGGTTCATGGAAGCATTCTAGGAGCCTGGATACAAGGAAGCTGCCTGGAGAGGAAGAATCACCTGTGGCCACTGGCCAACTGGGACTGCTGAAACTGGCCAGTTCCTTGGTGGGGAACTGAGTTTGCAGGGGCCCTCTAATAACATGGAGCCAAGGAAGCTGCCTGAAGTCATGGATGTTGTCTGTGACTGCTGGAGTAGCAGGCACCAATGTGAGATGGGAACTTGACTTCCTGGAAATCTGCTGGAATCCTGGTGCTGTGGAAGCCACCTGAGGCCACTAGAGTCAGCAGCTGCCTGGGACCGCTAGAGTCAGCAGATGTCAGATGAACTGGGAGCCTACTGGAAGCCTGGTACCACAGATGCTACCCAGTGCCTTGGGACCCACCTGGGGTCACAGGAGCTGCCAGGTGCCAGGGTTAGATGGGGAGACCTGTATTCACAGGAGCCCACTTTGTGCCTGGTACCATAAATGCTACCTGGTGCCACTAGAGCTAGCAGGTGCCAGGGTGAGCTGGGGCCTGGCTTCCTCAGAGCCCACAGGGAGCCTGGAATCACAGGAGCCACCAAGGGTCACAGGAGCAGCTTGGAGCCCCCAGAGCTGTCAGGTGCATGGGTGTGATGGGGGCCTGGGTTCCCAGGAGCCTGTTGGGAGCCATCCTATAGAAACCACCTGGAACTGTGAGAGGTGCCTGGGACCACTGGAGTAGGCAAGTGCTAGGGTGAACTGGAAGCCTAAATGTGTGGTAACCTGCTGGAGCCCTGGCATGGAAGTTGCTTGAGATGCTGGAGTAGGCATGTGCCAGAGTGAACTTGGGTCTGGCTTCACAGGAGCCCATCAGGAATTTTATGCCAAAAGTGACACTTGGGGCCACTGGAGCCAGTAGGCACCAGGGTGAAATGGTGGCCTGGGTTCCTGGGAGCCTTTGGGGATCCTGGTGCCAAGGGATCTACGTGGAGCTGTTAGAGTTGACAAGTGAGAAAGTGAGCAGGGACCATGGTTCCTAGGAGTCCTCCAGGAGTCCTGTCATGGAAGCTGCCTGAGGCTGCTGGAGTAGGCAGGCACTGGGGTCAGCTGGGGTCTGGCTTCATGGGAGCCTGCTGGGAGTTTGGCGCCAAGGACAGCATTTGGGACTGCCAGAGCTGCCTGCGGTCACTGGAGCCAAAAGGTACCAGGGTGAGTGGGGGTCTGGGTTTGCAGGAGCCTGCAAGAAGCAACATACAGCTGTGGGAATTGGCTTGGTGCTGGGATGGGTTCTCTCTGGGGTTTGGGGTAAAGTTGGGTACTCATTTTACTCCCCTCCCATGGGGAAGGTGTCTTTCTCCACACTGAGCTGCCTTAGCTTAGGAGAGGGGTAATGAGGTAGTGTGAATCTGTCTTTCTTACACTCCTCAATGTGTCCTTTCTTATTTCTTATTTCTGTGGTTCACCCAGGTGCTGTGATTGCCTCACCTAGAGTATTTGCTCTTGTGAAGGTATTTTCGTGTTTTCAGACCTATTTTTAAATAAGACTAGTTGTTCTCTGATGACCAGAACCTCTATGTGTTCCAATTCTAGCAAGGTCTAGTTAATTATGATCCAGATAGGATTATTTAACCACTCACATAGATACTAAAGCTTATGGAATCAGGCTGTTTGTATGAGGGTCTCCATGACCTTAGATGAAATGTGAATTGGGAAAATTCAGCTGGCCTTTGTAGAAAAGAGGCCACCAAATACTGATTCTCCATTACTTGAAATATCATCTAAATTACACAGACCTGGATTTGGTAGAGATTTCACAAACTTAGCCCTAATTTTTGCATATATCACTAGGGCCTAAGACACAGTAGATCCTTAATAAATATTTGTGATGCAGGGATATTATTTTCGAAGACTATTAATGTGTTTTTTTCCTTTTAATGTTTACTCATGTGTGAGAGTCCAGTATTTTGCTAGATATGTTCATTTCACCCATTGTTTGTGTATAATCTGAGTGTGTATGTGTGTCTGTGTCTGTGTAAGGGAGGGGATTAGGATTACAACAGGAAGGTAAAGAAAGTGGATACCAATATTAAACTTTAAGCATGTCAAATAGGACTTTTTCCCTAGTCTGTAGTAGGCAATAATCTTGAAAAACAAGTATTGTCAAGAGAGGAAAAGTATTCTATAGATTTTTAAAAATGTTTCCTTTACATAAGGAGAGGCAGGTTGATGAAATATGAAGTTTATGTGGTGTCTTCCACAGACTAGAGAGGAGATACTCCTTCCATTGTTCAGTTGGGGCTTAGTGTCTCTAGCAAGTGGTATATGATGTAAAAGAAGTCCATTACAAAGAGGAAAAGTAACTGAAAAACCTGTCCCTCTTCCTCAGGTGACTGTGGTAAGAGAAAAATGACACCTAAAGAAATATATGTATTATGGTCTTTTTTCTTTTCCCGGAATAAGATCTTGAGGTGGGAATCTTGTTGGAGAGCTTAAGACAAAATCTGAAATCAGAGGAGTTTTTGTTCTCTATTCCATTTGGGACTATAGGAGGAGACTTCCTTTCAGTGTTCCCTCCATATCAAAATGTGGCAGCAACCACACCTGAGTCAAGTTAATGTATGGTAGAGTTAGGCAGAGAGAGAAACTGAGTTTAGTGCCCCAGAGTCTACTCTAAGGTCCTGTGTAGTATAGAAAGTATCTAGAAGTTCCTTCATGCCTTATGGAAATACTGGGAAAGTAGCTGATGGTGTTGTCTGGAGAGACATCATAATATACGTTGTGGGCTGCAGAGCAGGGAGACCCTGAAAGCAAGGTCATAGTGATTACAGAACAATCAAGAACCAATATTTTCTTTCCAATCTGAGTATAATGTCTAAATGTATCAGCCCTTACACTTGTTGAAAGAGTATATAAATTAATAACTCCCTTTCTTATCTTTGTTAGCTTAAACCAAACTGATAGGTCATCTCCACTATGCTATGGTAGCAAGGGTCCTGACCCTATAACTCCTTTTCCAAACTAGATTTGACTGAAGCAAGCACAGTTATGTTTTAGTACTCTGAGCCTCTGCAGCTCTCCATTCTGACTGCTCAACTCTGCTCAGATTTTGGCAGCCCAGCTAAGCCATAGTGGCCCAAGCACAATTTTTTTCCAGTTTTTTTTGACACATAAAAAATGCATCACTGTATAAGTTTAAGGCATACAGCATGATGGCTTGATTTACATATATTGTGAAGCGATTATCACAATAGGCTCAACTAACATCCATCATTTCATATAGATACAATAAAGGGAAAAGAAAGAAGAAAAGAAAAAAAAATCTCCTTATGATGAGAACTCTTAGGATTTATTCTCTTAAAAACTTTCTTATGTATCATATAAAAAAGTGTTAACTATTATCATTGTTGTACATTATATTCTTAGTACTTCTTTATCTTATAACTGGAAAGTTGTACATTTTGACTACCTTCCTCCAATTTCCCTTTCCCCCACACTCCGCCTTTAGTAAGCAGGTCTGATCTCTTTTTCTATGAGTTTGGTTTCTCTCTCTCTCTCTCTCTCTCTCTCTCTCTTTTAGATTCCACATATAAGTGAGATCATAAAGTATTTGTCTTTTTCTGACTTATTTCACTTAGCATAATGCCCTCTAGATCCATCCATGCTATTGAAATAGTAGGATTTCCTCATTTTGAATGGCAAAATAATATTCCATAGTATAGATAGATAGGTAGATAGATAGATAAATAGATACATAGATAGATAGATAGATAGAGAGAGAGAGATAGAAAGATAGATATACCACAAGGTCTTTAACCATTCATCCATCAAAGGACACTCACTCTGTTTCCATGTCTTGGCTATTGTAAATAATGCTGCTATGGACATGGGAATGCAGATATCTTTTCTTTCTTTTTTTTATACATCTTTATTGAAGTATATTTGTTTGATAATGTTGTGTTAGTTTCTACTGTATAACAGAGTGAATCAGCTACATATATACATATATCTCCATATCCTCTCCCTCTTGAGCCTCCCTCCTACCCACCTTATCCCACCCCTGTATGTTGTCGCAAAGCACCGAGCTGATCTCCTTGTGCTATGCTGCTGCTTCTGACTAGCTATCTATTTTACATTTTGTAGTGTATATATGTCGATGCTACTCTCACTTCACCCCAGTTTCCTCCTCCCTCCTCGTGTCCTCAAGTCCATTCTCTATGCCTTCGTCTTTATTCCTACCCTGCCTCTAGTTTCATCAGTACCATTTTTTTAAAAAACTTCCATATATATGTGTTAGCATATGGTATTTGTTTTTCTCTTTCTGACTTACTTCATTCTGTATGACAGATTCTAGGTCCATCCACCTCACTACAAATAACTCAATTTCATTTCTTTTTATGGCTGAGTAATATTCCATTGTATGTATGTGCCACATCTTCTTTATCCATTCATCTGTCAATGGACACTTAGGTTGCTATCATGTCCTGTCTATTGTAAATAGTGCTGCAATGAACATTGTGGTACATGTCTCTTTTTGAATTATGGTTTTCTCTGGGTATATGCCTAGTAGTGGGATTGCTGGGCCATATTTTTAGTTTTTTAAGGAAACTCCATACTGTTCTCCATAGTGGTTGTATCAATTTACATTCCCACCAACAGTGCAGGAGGATTCCATTTTCACCACACCCTCTCCAGCATGTATTGTTTCCAGATTTTTTGGTAATGGCCATTCTGACCGGTGTGAGGTGATACCTCACTGTAGTTTTGATTTGCATTTGTCTAATAATTAGTGATGTTGAGCATCTTTCCATGTGCCTCTTGGCCATCTGTATGTCTTCTTTGGTGAAATGTCTATTTAGGTCTCTAAAATATGCAAACAGCTCATGGAGCTCAATATCAAAAAAACAAACAACCCAATTAAAAATTGGGGAGCAGATATCTTTTCAAGTAAGTGTTTTCATTTCCATTGAATATAGTCCCAAAAGTGGTATTGCTGGATCATATAGTAGTTCTGCCTTTAATTTTTTGAGGAACTGCTAAACTGTTTTCCATAGTGGCTGCACCAATTTGCATTCCCACCAGCAGTGCACAAGAGTTCCTTTTTCTCCACATCCAGCATTTGTATTTTTGATGATGGTCATTCTAATAGGCATGAGGTGATATCTCATGGTGGTTTTAATTTACGTTCCCCCAATGACTAGTGATGTTGAGCATCTTTTCATGTACCTGTTGGCCTTTCATATATCTTCTTTGAAAATATGTCTATTCAGGTTCTTTGCCCATTTTTTAATTGAGTTGCTTGTTTTTTGCTACTTAGTTGTATGAGTTCTTTATATATTTTGGATATTACCCCCTTATTAGACATATGTATGGTTTGCAAATATTTTTTCCCCTTCCATAGTTTATTTTCATTTTGCTGATGGTTTCTTTCACTGTACAGAAACTTTTAAGTTTGATGTAGCCCCACATTTTTATTTTTTTGCTTGCGAGCATGATTTTCAAATGTAGCCCTGGGCAACATATACATACCTCTCCTACTAGTCAATGTCTGATCAAAATGAAGCAAGCCTAACTGGACCATCAAGAAGATGGTATTCTTTCTCTGTTTGCCTGACCAAGCATGACTCTGGACATGATTTCCCTATTGGTGCCATCTAGCTGTGACTGGAGCATTGGCAAGCTGAGCTGTGGTAGGTCCTTTGATCTTTCTTTTTCCCACTGGCTCACACTCCAATTTAACTTGACAGGCCAAGCTTTGCTCTGGAGATAAAAGTTTAAGTAACTCTACTTCTGCATTGACTTAGATAAAGTATGAATTTAAAGATCCAACAGAACTCTCTGGGTGTGTGTTTATTATTTTTTACAACATCTCTATGTTTCCATCTCTACCCCTAGAACTGAAGATGTCTATAACCCTTTATTTAGAATTAAAGACAATGGCAGGAATAAGAAACAAAGTAGGGGAATTTTATTTTTTTATTTAAATACTTTAGCTATTGGAAAAATAAATATCAAAAGGTCAATTCAAGCTGCACTTGACATAATCTAAAGCCACACTTTATAACCAGAGGAAATAAATTTTATTTAAATTCAGTTTGTTAAAGTACACATATCCTTGTACAACCTATGTTGCTCTTTTTTTAAAAAACTTAAAAGTAGTAGTACATTTTATAAGCATCTCTGGATTTTATTTGTTGGTTTCACATACTACAATACAAAGCCCATTTAAAAGGACATATTGCAGAAATTCTAAAATCATAATTTAATTGAAAAGTTACTTTCATAAAGAAGGTTTTCCAACATTTTATCTTAAATATTGGGTTGGCCAAAAAGTTCATTTGGGTTTTTCCATAACATCTTATGGAAAAACCCAAATGAACATTTTGGCCAACCTCCCCCACTTTTTTTTAAATAATTGGACATGGAAGTGAGAATTTAAAGGTAAAATACTACCCAGCTAGTCTTTTTTGTTGTTTTTTAATTTAAAAACATTTGTAGTGCATATATCCTTAATATTCTCTACTGGATGAATATAAAATTGACAGAAAATCATGTACTGGTACATAAAAGATAATTATAGAATTAACCACGGATGTTGAACATTTTGGTGTTTCCATGTGTTAATATTGTAGAACATCTCAATTTTACTGCTGTTGAAAAATTGCTTTGTTTTTGAAAACTGGTTTAACTTAATGGCAGGTGTTTTAAGAGTTCATAGAAATGTTTGAGAAGAATGTTACTGTCTATACAAGTGAGGCCCTGACACTCGAAAGCTGAGGTCACAGTTTGTATCAATATGATAAATATTCACCATTTTATTGTATAGATTGTGTATATGGAATTACAATAATATTTTACTGGTAAAATAAATGTTGCCTAACAAGACAACATGTTAAGGAATACCAAATCTATATGTGTGCTTTGGAAAATGGTACTGTAAAAGAGTAAGTCTGAAAATTTTAACCTACTGTGATCAGCATAACAAATTATGTCAATGAGCTTTTTCTTTTTTTTTTAATCTCACCACAGTAAAATCTTTCTTCTTGGTAAATGTGAGATATTATTTAGCTATTTAGGATATTGTTTAGATAAAAGAATGATGTCTTACTGAAAATCAAACCTTATAATTTAAGCTTTAGATGTTCTCTTTTATATTAGTTACGTTCCAAATGATAGGGTACTTAATTTTTTTTTGAAATAGAAAATGTTTTTAACTTATCAGACTCAAAATTACTGATGCTTTTGTAACTTTTTATACTTTGGTCACTATCAATTTCCCTTAAACATTTTAACATTTTAAAGTGACGAGACTAAACATAGACTACTGGATTTTCATTTATATTATTAGCTGCAACAACATATACACTAAACACCTATATGTAATTAGTGTTTGAAAACTTGCTTTGGCTTCACAAATGAGAGCATTTATATCTACATATTAAAATGACACAAGAATTTTCATGTTTGATTACTAATTGAAGGAAAGAACATATTTCTTCTTCCTCTCCTCTTCCTACTCCACTTCTTGAAATTATCCAGTTTCCTTCCCTTTGATAAAGATAGCTTTATGGTAGCTTCACCACCACAACACATGCACCAGCTCTTCCAATGTTAACAGGAACTTCCTAACACAGAAAACAAAAACAAGGAAAGAAATGCTGTTTGAATGAACTCTGCATTTAGCATAATATATTAGAGTTGAAAAAGTCCTTACCTATTCTGGCCCAACCTTCATCTTGTATAAAGATATGGGAAAATGCAGCCCAAATAATAGTCCAATGTAGAAAGAGCATAGTCTTTAAAATGAAGTAGGCCTGAGTTTGAAGAACAGGTGATCTTGGGTAAATTTCACCTCTCTGATAATTTTCTCACTTTAAAAATTACAGCTAATAATACTCATTCTTCAATGAGCTTTTGTTAGGGTTAAGGAAGATAATGAATGAAAATAATTAGGCATATAGTAGTTATAATCTCATTATCTATTAGTTCTCTTTCACCATTTTCAAGGTCACACAATGAAACAGTGAAATGCCTGGAATAGAGTCTAGGTCTCTTAGCTACTAGTCTATAATTTTCTGAAAAGTAAATTACAAATATTTTGATTCTTGTATTTGACCTACATCCTTGTTTTCTAAATATTTTCCTCCATTTCTAGCTGTCCTAACCATTGTAAAGAGCTACCTACATGGCAGAACTTGAATATTTCTGAGGGTCTTCATGAATCATATTGTTGGAGGAAAGAGCTAGAATCCCATTATCAGGTGTCAGTATATTACACATAACTTATTTAGAACAGTAACCAGCTTACTACGTAGAAAACAGAGCACCATGAAGTTAATGTAAGGAAAGGTGACGTTTGATACCAAATACAAGGTTTGCTTGTTTGTGGAAATGGTGAAGAGTTAATCATACTTCATATTTTATTAATCCATCATTTAATCAACAAAACACCATTAGGCATTTTGGAATAAATACAGAGCTATAACTGCAAAGCTGTCAGAAGCATCAAGTTTCCTTTAACACCACCAAGATGTCCTTTCAGTGCCCCTTCTTGTACTTTCCTTAGAATTTCTTCTGTTAGATGCCCAGCACTCTTGAGAGAGTTTAATTCCAGTCTCTTACTGTGCACCAAGTCCCTTGAATGACTGATCAGTAGTTAGGAGTGTTGTAATTTGTAGAACCTCTATAAGGAGGGGACTGAAAGATTTTCCTCCTGGGCACCAGCCAATAAGAAAGGGCAGACATTTGTGGGTGAGGACATTATTCTTTGCTTCTCAAGTCATAATACATACATAGAAAGTTGGTCAGAGAGTAAAGCTCTTGGATTATTGAATCTGATTCACTTTTCTGTAAAAGGAATGAGTCCATCGTTAAGAGAATGTCTTGTCTCCACTTTATATGAGTACTGATGGATCCTGCTAATGATAAAACAGCTCAGTTAATAATTCTCTATAGCTAAATAAAACACATGCTATAAATTTCATTAAAGAATTTGGTTCAGCCCTAGAGAGGAAGAGAATGGGATTAATTCCAAACACATATTTTAATTTTTAAATTAAAATGTGAAATATATCAATTTGAATACTTTAAATGAGAGTACCTCTTTCCATTCATCTTTCTGTGTATCATATGACTCAACAGTGTTCAAGTAAGTATGTCCATCATATCCTCCAACTACATAGAGTTTGTCTCCAAGGGGACATACAGCAACAGCATCTCGAGGAACGCTCAGAGGTGCCACAGTTGACCATGAATCATTTTTTGGATCATACCTTAAGAGGTTTAGGAAGACAATTGAGAAGAAAGTTCAACAGCGTTAAAATTAATAGACATTAATAAAATGTACTCTTATCTAATATAAGAAATTAAAAATACCTTATACATACTAAGTGTAGTCTGACTAATAAACGTTAAGGATAACTAAATGACAGAATTCTCTTCAGCCACCAGATGTCACTCAAAGCATAGTGACAGTGAATTTCCTTTTAAAAATACCACACATTTCTTTGATCAGTACTCAGAATCTGTATGAGGAAATTTCACATATTGGCATCTTAACATTATGTGGAAAATGCCTCCTCTGTCATTTAGTATGCTAGCTGGAATGGATTTTTCTTATTCTTTGTTTATCCAAGTTATATCTGAGATGCCTGATCTTGTTTATATGAGAGCTCACATGTTAAGTAATTCTGAATATAATTGCCTTTTTGTTTTATAAACTATAGTACCCTGGTTTTAACACTCTTTGTAGTTACAAAGACCACAGTTGTATTCTTTTCCCTCTATGAGAGTTCTTATTTATCTTCAGAGGACCCTGGGATGTTTTTCTATTTTAACTTGAAGTTAACTCCTTATCCCCAAGCCTATTCTGTAAGCAAAATGAAAGAGAATTCAATAAGCAATATTAATTAAAATCTTCTCCAGGAATTCTTTCCTAAAATTTGAAGCCAGTATAGAATACTAATATCTAAAAGGGGTGAACAATAAGAAAAACTTATATAATTATATGTAGAAATTATCTCCGATTTTATATTGGCCTATTTGTAAAGCCCAATGAAAAACATTTATTTTACAAAATTTCATTTATTATCATCTACTAATTTCCTTACAATTGTATTACTCATCTTATTTCTGTTTCTCTCTCTTTAATCATAATCTAAATTATCTGATCCCAGCTTCCATTTGAACTTGGTCTCACATCCAGTAATATTTTTTAATAATATATGAAATCAACAATAATTAAGATATCCTCAATATCCACCATATACTGTTGGGTTTCACCTTAAATTCTGATGTTATATTAAAAAGCAGAACCAGAAAATCCACAGCTGTATGCTTTAACTAATCTGAATCTTTAACACAATTGCTATTGTTAATTGATGCTGCGCTCAGCTAACATAGTACACACATATATGAATTGTGAACCAGGGCTTGCGGAAGGATTCCCTTATAGATTTGCATCCAAAACCCAGGATTTTTCTGCATGTGTATGATAATGAATGCTCAAAAATCTGGCTGTTAATATTATCTGGACACTGGTTTATTAACTAGAGAGGTTTGGGGAATGTAGAATCTTCTGAAGAAAAAACATGGCACCTTGGTTGTTATCTGTAAAGGCACAGAGGATCAGTTATTAAAGAAAAAGTTAGCCACTACCTCACCTTCAAATTAAAACAGCACCCCATTTCTCCCCTTTTGTTTCTCTTTTGCTTTTCTATTTCTCCTTACTTTGGATATAAGTGTATATATATATATATATATATATATATATATATATATATATATATTCTAGTGGAAATAAAAAGGAGACTGAAGTAAAGGGAATTAGTCATGGACTTATTCCTCCACTTAGAGTAATTACAGACAATTTGCTTGACTTCTTTGTCTCAATGTTCTCATCAACATTATAAAAATAATAATCCCTGACTCAGCCAACACAAGTTTATGTATTTTAGAAACCTTTAATTTAAATGATTATCTTAATTAATTGGATGAGACTTCTAAGGTACTGGGTAGGCCATCAATGTTTTACCAGAAAATAGTGTCAGGAGTATTGTCTAAAACATGGAAATGAGGATTATCTGATTCCACAGAGTGTGCATCTTTGACTTTCTAACTGACAAGGCTATTTTACAACTCTATAGGTGTAGAAGTTAAGCTGTAGAAAACTGAGTTTTCTTGTGATTCCTATACATAACAATAAAATAAATTTTGCTTGATAAAGATAGAATTAATTTCTAACCCCGAATGATGACCCCACCCAAATATTACATTTTATTCCCTATAGGTTATTAACTGCTTTTGTATCTATAACCAATTTTTTTCAGCATTCTTAATTGTTTTTATGTCTTTTCTTCGAAGATTCTTTGAAGCAATTTTAACGTCTTATGGGTTACCTCATTAATTAATGAATCACACAAAATTCTTTGACAAGTTACTATTATATTTGTATGAAAGTCATAATTTTCAAACACTGTACTTTAGCACTAGTTATTTTCTCAAGATCTTTACAAGGAAAATGCCAATAAGGGGGATAATGTTAGTAATAACAATAATACTAATTACAAAAATAATACAAACAAAATAATAATATGTGCCAGGCAAGGCATTAAGTGCATTAACTTTTATTATTTTGTACCCTATGAAGTTGATACTAAAATTATTCCCATTTTTCACATGAGGAAACAGATGTTTAGAGATGTAAAGTAACAGGGTCAAGGTCACATAACTTGTAAATAACAGATCTGGGATTTGAACTCAGAGCTGTCTGACTGCAAATCTAGTGGTTTTAACTAGTATACTATACATGTTTTGGTATGCATAAAGTGCTTTTTCCCATTAAAAATTAAAAATAGTATATTTGGAAATATAATTATATCATTAAATAAAGTTAAACATTTAATTATTAGGATATGTTTGTAAGCATTTAATTTTGTAGTCTGTATTATGAAATTTTCTATATCAAAAAAATATGAACTGAGTTTATATTTTCCTAGTTGCCTATTTAAATTGGTATAGACACTTAAGCTATCGTAAGGCTAATTTCATGGTGATCACTCTACAGTGCTAAAACGCAGCCCAATTCATCTCTCTTTCAGGTCTTAAGATAGAATTTCCCAATTTCAGGGGTTCTTGATAAAGCCAGGAAAATGCTGGCATAATAATGGGAGAGAAGAAGGTGATTTAATTAAAATATTTTATGTATTTTAGATTTTTTCCTTATGAAATGTATTCTTTTTGGACCAAACCTAGTTTCTTAATCCCATGCATTTTGATACAAGGAACCAAGTAAATGCAACACAATTTACACCACTAAGATACAATAAAAAGTCTCAAAAACTGAAATAGAAGAAAAAAGCATAGACTTCAGTATGCTAGAAAGAAAATCTCTTACTAGTTTGAATTTATTATAAGAAAATTACTATTATAAGAGCTGAGAGTATTACCTGTCTCTCTGTCTATATATTTATATGATTTAACTTTTAATTCAGATGAAATTTTTGTGAAGTCAGGTTTGATTTTCATAGTAACAAACCTTCATGACTTTTTACTTACTAGATATAATTTTGTATAGTATTGTATTATTTTGTATAAAATCTTCTAGACAACTTTTAATATTTCTGTAATGAACGACATGAATTCTCTATATCAGTATCACTCTTTGACCACTGCTTCTCATGAATTTATCACTCCAATATAGTTTAGGCATTAATGGAAATTTGAGAAAGCATAGTTATTTTTACATGGATTTGTTTGTATATTTGATCAAGTTTTCCCAAATATAATAATTCCTGATGCTGTCTGTTTAGCTTATAGGAGGTGATATAGTCTTCTCCACTCTTGAATCATATAAAGAGGTGGCTACAGTTATTCTTAGGTATAGAAATATGTATATTTTTACAAGCATAAGAGTAGAATTCAATGCCTAGATACCCTTTCTTAAAATGAAAGCTATACTTACCTTTTTTGAATACAAGTATCAGTTTTTTGAGAGTATGTATACATTCATTAGACAGGTGGGCCTAAACTTTTGTGAACTGTGTGTTGTCTGTAATTTTTTGTGGTCTATGGAAGGCATCAATAAATTATCTAAGCAATTTGAAATTTCAGTAGAATCTATCCTTTTTCAACTTCTTACAGTGAACTTTAACAAGTATTGAGTTGCATTCCTTTGGCCTTTCTAAAAGGGAAACATGATTCCCATCAGTTATACACACACAGCACAGAGTAAATACTTAAACTTTTATACATATGATGAAATTCTGTATCAATAAAAGTAGAAAATAGTGGCTTGATGTTTAATTCTATCAATAATACTGAGTGTAGAATAGTGAACTTTTAGTTTTATAATGAAATGGAAAGTCAAGTATGACTGGTTTCCAAACTTTTAATAACCCCAGTTATATGAAAAAACTCCTTTAGCCACTATTTGTCATTTAACAATAGAGGGTGTCAACTGCCACTTATGTAGGGTGATAGGGATATACTAGATTTTCAAGATCTTTTCCATTTGTAATTACATATAATTTCACTATTGTGCTTCTGGATATAAATAAAGGGCAGAGCAAATTCAGCTTTATCTTTTAAATATACAGGCAAGTCAAGGTGATTTTCATGTAGTTTTTATCTTTTTTTTCAATGCTGCATTACTAGGGAGTGATGTCAGCAAGATGGTAGACTAGGAAGCTCTAGGATCTTATTCTGTCACAAAAATATTAAATAAACAAATAGAGACTGGTGAAAATAACTTTGTAGCTGTTCTGGAAATCAGTCAAAGATCCACAGCAGCCAAATACCTGCTCAGTCAAGAAAAAGATGTAGGCAATTTTGTGATTTTTTTTTTACTTTCTCTGGCCCCACCCCCTCCTAGAAAAGCATGGCATGGATTGGATAAAGCAGTGGCCCAGCCCCAGTTCCTTTCCTTGAACCAGAGAGAAAAGAGCAGAGCTAATATGCAGCAATTCAACCTGTCTCAGTTGTTGCCAAAGGGATTATCTTCTGTGTTACCTAATTCAGAGCTCAGACAGTCAAAAGTGTTTCAGCTCAGATTTCAGGCTAGGAAAAGCCACGGGAAGTACTGTACATGGTTCATGAAAGCTGTTGGGGGATTACAGATGCATAGACAACTGGGAAAAGAGATTATTGGTACTACAATAGATTACTGATTACTCCAATAGAATAGCTAAGGCTCTGAAAGGCATCAGGGCTGAGAATCTTAAGGAAGTTAAGGCATTTAAAAGCAGCCATGTATACAGAGAATCAACACACACACACACACACACACAAACACACATACACACACACAGGCCCAGGAAACAGACAAACCCAGTAGAGGTCTGAGAAGAACTCAAGCCTTCAAGATGGGCTTATCCCAAATATAGAACATAATTAGTGATTAAATAACAATAGTCTTCCTATGCATGGAGTCAATCTGCAAGGACTGGGAAAGGTATCTGTTATTTCAAATGGCCAGTTTTCAACAAGAGACCACAAAGCATACAGATAAATAAGAAAATGAATTTCACTCAAAAGAACAAAGTAAACCTCCAAAACCATCCCTGTAGAAACACAGGCATCTGTGTTACAAGAAAAAGACATTTAAGTGACTGACATATATCCTCAAAGAGTGAAAAGAAAAACAGGCAAAGAACTAAAAGAAATCAGGAAAAAGATAAATGAACAAAATTAGAAGGTCAACAAATGAAATAAATTATAAAGAAGAAAAAATAGAAATTCTGGTGCTGAAAAATGAGATGACTGAATTCAAAAACTCACTAGAATTTTCCATTGGAGACTCAAGCAAGCAGAAGAAAGAATAAGTGAACTTGAAGACAAGTGTTTTGAAATTATCATGTCTGAATGAAAAGAATGAAGAAAATTCAACAGAGTCTAAGGGACCTCTGAGACAACATCAAGTGGGTCAATATATGCATTTTGGGGGAAAAAGAAGAAGAAGAAGAAGGAGAAGGAGAAGGAGAAGGAGAAGGAGAAGGAGAAGGAGAAGGAGAAGGAGAAGGAGAAGGAGAAGAAGAAGAAGAAGAAGAAGAAGAAGAAGAAGAAGAAGAAGAAGAAGAAGAAGAAGAAGAGGGAGAAGAAGAAGAAGAAGAAGGAGAAGAAGAAGAAGAAGAAGAAAGGGAGGAGAACAAGGGGGGAAGAGTAAGAAGAAATAGTTCTACAGTAATAGTAGGAGGATTTGACTTCCCACTTTTAATAATGGATAAAATAAACCAGACAGATGATCAGTAAGTACATGAAAGAAGAACAACATTATAGACCAAATGGACTTAGCAAACATATATAAAAATTTCTATTCCCCCAAAACTCAGAAGATATATTTTTCACAAGTAAACATGGGACATTATCTAGGATAAAGCATATGTTAGGACATGAAACAAGTCTTAATAAATTTAAAAAGGCTGAAAACATGCAAAGTCTTTTCACAGTGGAATGAAACTATAAATCAACAACAGAAGGAAAAGTCATATGTCCACACATATATGGAAATGAAAGTACATACACTTAACAAATGAGTCAAAGAATATATCATAAGGGAAATTAGAAAACATCTAGAGACAAGTGAGAATGAAAACATGACTCATACAGAGTCTTCTGGAATGCAAAGAAAGCCATGATATGACATGGGGAATCAATAACTGTAAAGGTTTACACTTAAAAGGAAGAAAAATTGCAAGTCAAAAACCGAGCTATAGGAGAGGGGGAAGATGGTGGAAGAGTAAGACGCAATCACCTTCCTCCTCACAGATACACCAGAAATACATCTACACGTGGATCAACTCCTACAGAACACCTACTGAACACTGGCAGAAGACCTCAGACCTCCCAAAAGGCAAGAAACTCCCCACGTACCTGGGTAGGGCAAAAGAAAAAAGAAAAAACAGAGACAAAAGAATAGGGATGGCACCTGCACCAGTGGGAGGGAGCTGTGAAGGAGGAAAGGTTTTCACACACTAGGAATCCCCTTTGTGGGCTGAGACTGGGTGGCAGAGGGGGGAAGCTTTGGAGCCATGGAGGAGAGCACAGCAACAGGGGTGCGGAGGGCAAAGCGGAGAGATTCCCGCACAAAGGATCGGTGCCGACAGGCACTCACCAGCGCGAGAGGCTTGTCTGCTCACCCGCCGGGGAGAGTGGGGGCTGGGAGCTGAGGCTGGGGCTTCGGTTGGAGTGCAGGGAGAGGAATGGGGTTGGCGGCATGAACACAGCCTGCAGGGGATTAGTGCACCACGGCTAGCCGGGAAGAAGTCCGGGGAAATGTCTGGACCTGCCGAAGAGGCAAGAGACTTTTTCTTCCCTCTTTGTTTCCTGGTGTGCAAGGAGAGAGGATTAAGAGTGCTGCTTAAAGGAGCAAGAGAGATGGGAGTGAGCCGCGGCAAACAGCGTGGACCCCAGAGATGGGCATGAGACGCTAAGGCTGCTGCTGCCGCCACCATGAAGCCTGTGTGCAAGCACATGTCACTATCCACACCTCCCTTACTGGGAGCCTGTGCAGCCCACCACAGCCAGGGTCCCGGGATCCAGGGACAACTTCCCCGGTAGAACGCATGGCATATTCAGGCTGGTGCAAAACCACACTGGCCTCTGCTGCCGCAGGCTCGCCCGCATCAGCACCCCTCCCTCCCCCCGGACTGAGTGAGCCAGAGCCACCAAAACAGCTGCTCCTCTAACCCCGTCCTGTCTGCGCGAAGAACAGTCGCCCTCCAGTGACCAACCTGCAGATGCAGGACCAAATCCAAAGCTGAGCTCCGGGAGCTGTGAGAACAAAGAAGAGAAAGGGAAATCTCTCCCAGAAGTCTCAGAAGCAGCAGATTAAAGCTCTACAATCAACTTCATGTACCCTGCATCTGTGGAATACCTGAATAGAAAATGAATCATCCCAAATTGAGGAGATGGACTTTGAGAGCAAGATTTATTATTTTTTTCCCTTTTCCTCTTTATGTGAGTGTGTATGTGTATTCTTCTGTGTGAGATTTTATCTGTATAGCTTTGCTATCACCCTTAGTCCTATGGTTCTATCTGTCTTTTTTTCTTTTTTTTACTTAAAAATTAATTTTCTTAATAATTATTATTTTAGTAAAATATACTAATAATATATATAATATAATGTATTATATTATATATAATATATTATAATAATTATTATATATAATTATATCATTATAATATATCATATATATTATATATATATAATAATAATATCTTACTTTATTTTATTTTATCCTCCTTCTTTCTTTCTTTCTTTCTTTCATTCTAATTTTTCTCCCATTTATTCTGAGCCGTGTGGATGAAAGGCTCTTGGCGCTCCAGCCAGGAATAAGTGCTGTGCCTCTGAGTTGGGAGAGCCATCTTCAGGGCACTGGTCAACAAGAGACCTCCCAGCTCCACATAATATCAAATGGTGGAAATCTGCCAGAGATCTCCATCTCAACACCAGCACCCAACTTCACTCAATGACCAGCAAGCTACAGTGCTGGACACCCTATGCCAAACAACTAGCAAGAAAGGAACACAGCCCCACCCATTAGCAGAGAGGCAGCCTAAAAGCACAATAAGTCCACAGACACCCCAAAACACACCACCAGACATGGAACTGCCCACCAGAAATACAAGATCCAGCCTCATCCACCAGAACACAGGCACTAGTCCACTCCACCAGGAAGCCTACACAATCCACTGAACCAGCTTTAGCCACTGGGGACAGACACCAAAAAGAACAGGAACTACGAACCTGCAGCCTGCAAAAAGGAGAGCCCACACACAGTAAGATAAGCAAAATGAGAAACAGAAAATCTCACAGCAGATGAAGGAGCAAGAGAAAAACCCACCAGACCTAACAAATGAAGAGGAAATAGGCAGTCTACCTGAAAAGGAATTCAGAATAATGATAGTAAAGATGATCCAAAATCTTGGAAATAGAATAGAGAAAATTCAAGAAACATTTAACAAGGACCTAGAAGAACTAAAGATGAAACCAGCAGTGATGAACAACACAAGAAATGAAATTAAAAATAGTGTAGATTGTATCAATAGCAGATTGACTGAGGCAGAATAACGGATAAGTGACTTGGAAGATAAAACAGTGAAAATAAAAACTGTAGATCATAATAAAGAAAAAAGAATGAAAAGAACTGAGGACAGTCTCAGAGACCTCTGGGACAACATTAAACAGAGCGACATTCGAATTATAGGGGTCCCAGAAGAAGAAGAGGAAAACAAAGGAAATGAGAAAATATTTGAAGAGATTATAGATGAAAACTTTCCTAATATGGGAAAGGAAATAGTTAATCAAGTCCAGGAAGCACAGAGAGTCCCATACAGGATAAATCCAAGGAGAAATACGCCAAGGCACATATTAATCAAACTCAAAAATTAAAAAAAAAGAAAGCATATTAAAAGCAGCAAGGGGAAAACAACAAATAACACACAAGGGAATCCCCATAAAGTTAACAGCTGATCTTTCAGCAGAAACTCTTGAACCCAGAAGGGACTGGAAGGACATATTTAAAGTAATGAAGGAGAAAAACCTACAACCAAGGTTACTCTAACCAGCAAGGATCTCATTCAGATTTGATGGAGAAATTAAAGCCTATACAGACAAGCAAAAGCTGAGAGAGTTCAGCACCACCAAACCAGCTGTACAACAAAAGCTAAAGGAACTTCTCTAGGAAAGAAACACAAGAGAAGGAAAAGACCTACAATCATGAAACCAAAACAATTAAGAAAATAGGAAGAGGAACATACATATTGATAATTACCTTAAACGTAACTAGAATAAATACTCCCACCAAAAGACACAGACTGGCTGAATGGATACAACAACAAGACCCATATATATGCTGTCTACAAGAGACCCACTTCAGACCTAGAGACACATACAGATTGAAAGTAAGGGGATGGAAAAAGACATTCCATGCAAATGGAAACCAAAAGAAAGCTGGTGTAGCAAGTCTCATATCAGATAAAAGGGACGTTAAAATAAAGACTATTAGAAGAGACAAAGAAGGACACTACATAATGATCAACAGATCGATCCAAGAGGAAGACATAAAAATGGTAAATAATTATGCACCCAACATAGGAGTACCTCAGTACATAAGGCAAATATTAACAGCCATAAAAGTAGAAATTGACAGTAACATATTCATAGTAGGGGACTTTAACACCCCACTTCCAACAATGGACAGATCATCCAAAATGAAAATAAATAAGGAAACATAAGCTTTAAATGATACATTAAACAAGATGGGCTTAATTAATATTTATAGGACATTCCATCCAAAAAAAAACAGAATACACATTTTTCTCAAGTGCTCATGGAACATTCTCCAGGATAGATCATATATTGGGTCATAAATCAACCCTTGGTAAATTTAAGAAAATTGAAATTGTATCAAGTTTCTTTTCCAATCACAACACTATGAGACTAGATATCAATTACAGGAAAAGGTCTTAAAAAATACAAACACATGGAAGCTAAACAATACACTACTTAATAAGGAAGTGATCACTGATGAAATCAAAGAGGAAATCAAAAAAATTCCTAGAAACATGACAATGGAGACATAATGACCCAAAACCTATGGGATGCAGCAAAAGCAGTTCTAAGAGGGAAGTTTATAGCAATACAATCCTACCTTAAGAAACAGGAAATATCTCAAATAAACAACCTAACCTTGCACCTAAAGCAATTAGAGAAAGAAGAACAAAAAAACCCCACAGTTAGCAGAAGGAAAGAAAGCATAAATAACAGATCAGAAATAAATGAAAAAGAAATGAAGGAAACAATAGCAAAGATCAATAAAACTAAAAGCTGGTTCTTTGAGAAGACAAATAAAATTCGTAAACCATTAGCCAGACTCATCAAGATAAAAAGGGAGAAGATGCAAGTCAATAGTATTAGAAATGAAAAAGGAGAAGTAACAACTGACACTGCAGAAATACAAAAGATCATGAGAGATTACTACAAGCAACTCTATGCCAATAAAATCGACAACCAGGAAGAAATGGAGGAATTCTTACAAATGCACAATTGCCAGGACTAACCCAGGAAGAAATAGAGAATATGAACAGACTAATCACAAGCGCTGAAATTGGAGACTGTGATTAAAAATCTTCCAACAAACTAAAGCCATGGACCAGATGGCTTCACAGCCGAATTCTATCAAACACTTAGAGAAGAGCTAACACCTATCCTTCCCAAACACTTCCTAAATATAGCAGAGGGAGGAACACTCCCAAACTCATTTCACGAGGCCACCATCACCATGATACCAAAACCAGACAAAGATGTCACTAAGAAAGAAAACTTCAGGCCAATATCACTGATGAACAGAGATGCAAAAATCCTCAACAAAATACTAGCAAACAGAATCCAACAGCACATTGAAAGGATCAGACACCAGGATCAAGTGGGTTTTACTCCAGGAATGCAAGGATTCTTCAATATGTGCAAATCAATCAATGTGATACACCATATTAACAAATTGAAGGAGAAAAAACATATAATCATCACAATAGATGCAGAGAAAGCTTTCGACAAAATTCAACACCATTTTTGATAAAAACACTGCAGAAAGTAGGAATACAGGGAACTTTCCTCAACATAATAAAGGCCATATATGACAAACCCACAGCCAACATCGTCCTCAATGGTGATAAACTGAAGCCATTTCCACTAAGATTAGGAAAAACACAAGGTTGCCCACAATCAACACTCTTATTCAACATAGTTTTGGAAGTTATAGCCACAGCAATCAGAGAAGAAAAGGAAATAAAAGGAATCCAAATCAGAAAAGAAGAAATAAAGTTGTCACAGTTTGCAGATGACATGATCCTATACATAGAGAATCCTAAAGATGCTACCAGAAAACTCCTAGAGCTAATCATTGAATTTGGTAAAGTAGCAGGATACAAAATTAATGCACAGAAATCTCTGGCATTCCTATACACTAATGATGAGAAATCTGAAAGTGAAATGAAGAAAATACTCCCATTTACCATTGCAACAAAAAGAATAAAATATCTAGGAATAAACCTACCTAAGGAGACAAAAGACCTGTATGCAGAAAATTATAAGACACTGATGAAAGAAATTAGAGATGATACAGATAGATCGAGAGATATATCATGTACTTGGATTGGAACAATCAATATTGTGAAAATGACTTTACTACCCAAAGCAATCTACAGATTCAGAGCAATCGCTATCAAACTACCACTGGCATTTTTCACAGAATAAAGCAAATAATTTCACAATTTGTATGGAAACACAAAAGACTCCAAATAGCCAAAGCAATCTTGAGAACGAAAAACGGAGCTGGAGGAATCAGGCTCACTGACTTCAGACTATATTACAAAGCTACAGAAATCAAAACAGTATGGTGCGGGAACAAAAACAGGAAGATAGATCAATGGAACAGGATAGAAAGCCAAGAGATAAACCCATGCACATATGGTTATGTTATCTTTGTTAAAGGAGGCAGGGAAGTACAGTGGAGAAAGAACAGCCTCTTCAATAAGTGGTGCGGGGAAAACTGGACAGGTACATGTAAAAGTATGAGATTACATCACTCCCTAACACCATACACAAAAATAAGCTCAAAATGGATTAAAGACCTAAATGTAAGGCCAGAAGTTATCAAACTCTTAGAGGAAATCACAGGCAGAACACTCTATGACATAAATCACAGCAAGATCCATTTTGACCCACCTCCTAGAGAAATGGAAATAAAAACAAAAATAAACAAATAGGACCTAATGAAATTTCAAAAGTTTTTCACAGCAAAGGAAATGAAAAACAAGGCGAAAATCAACCCTCAGAATGGGAGAAAATATTTCCAAATGAAACAACTGACAAATAATTTATCTCCAAAATTTATAAGCAACTCATGCAGCTCAATAACAAAAAAACAAACAACCCAATCCAAAAATAGGAAGAAGACCTAAATAGACATTTCTCCAAAGAAGATATACAAACTGCCAACAAACACATGGAAGAATGCTCAACATCATTAATCATTAGAGAAATGCAAATAAAACTACAAAGATATATCACCTCACACCATTCAGAATGGTCATCATCAAAAAATCTAGAAACAATAAATGCTGGAGAGGGTGTGGAGAAAAGATAACACTCTTGCACTGCTGGTGGGAATGTGAATTGGTACAGCCACTATGGAGAACAGTATGGAAGTTCCTTAAAAAACTACAAATAGAACTACCATATGACCCAGCAATCCCACTACTGGGCATATACCCTGAGAAAACCATAATTCAAATAGACACATGTACCAAAATGTTCATTGCCGCTCTATTTACAATAGCCCGGAGCTGGAAACAACCTAAGTGTCCATCATCGGATGAATAGATAAAGAAGATGTGACATATATATATACAATGGAGTATTACTCAGCCATAAAAAGAAATGAGATTGAGCTATTTGTAATGAAGTGGATAGACCTAGAGTTTGACATACAGAGTGAAGTAAGTCAGAAAGGGAAAGACAAATATTGTATGCTAACACATATATATGGAAATTAAGAGAAAAAAATGTCATCAAGAACCTAGGGGTAAGACAGGAATAAAGCCATAGACCTACTAGAGAATGGACTTGTGGATATGGGGAGGGAGAAGTGTGAGCTGTGAGAAAGCGAGAGAGAGGCATGGGCATATATACACTACCAAACGTAAGGTAGATAGCTAGTGGGAAGCAGGCACATAGCACAGGGAAATCAGCTCTGTGCTTTGTGACCACCTTGAGGTATTGGATAGAGAGGGAGGGAAAGAGGGAGACACAAGAAGGAGGAGATATGGGAACATATGTATATGTATAACAGACTCACCTGGTTATAGAGTAGAAACTAGCACACCATTGTAAAGCAATTATACTCCAATAAAGATGTAAAAAAAAATAACAAAGTGATCACTGAAGAATTCAAAGAGAAAATCAAAAAATAACTAGAAACAAATGACAATGGAGACATGATGACCCAAAACCTATGGGATGCAGCAAAAGCAGTTCTAAAGGGAAGTTCGTAGCAATACAAACCTACTTTATGAAAAAGGAGATATCTCTAATAAACAACCTAACCTTGCATCTAAAGCAAATAGAGAAAGAAGAACAAAAATACCCAAAGTTAGCAGACGGAAAGAAATCATAAAGATCAGATCAGAAATAAATGAAATGGAAATGAAGGAAACGATAGCAAAGATCAATAAAACTAAAAGCTGGTTCTTGCAGAAGATAAACAAAATTGATAAACCATTAGCCAGACTCATCAAGAAAAAGGGGAGGAGAATCAAATCAATTAAATTAGAAATGGAAACGGAGAAGTAACAACTGACACTGCAGAAATACGAAAGATCAAGAGAGATTACTACAAGCAACTCTATGCCAATAAAATGGACAATCTGGAAGAAATGGACAATTCTAAGAAATGCACAACCTGCCAAGACTGAATCAGGAAGAAATAGAAAATATGAACAGACCAATCACAAGCACTGAAATTAAAACTGTGATTAAAAATCTTCCAACAAACAAAAGCCCAGGACCAGATGGCTTCACAGGTGAATTCTATCAAACATTTAGAGAAGAGTTAACACCGATCCTTCTCAAACTCTTCCAAAATATAGCAGAGGGAGGAACACTCCCAAATTCATTCTACAAGGCCACCATCACCCTGATACCACAACCAGACAAGGATGTCACAAAGAAAGAAAACTACAGGCCAATATCACTGATGAAAATAGATGCAAAAATCCTCACCAAAATACTAGCAAACAGAATCCAACAGCACATTAAAAGGATCAGACACCATGATCAAATGGGGTTTATTCCAGGAATGCAAGGATTCTTCAATATATGCAAATCAATGAATGTGATACACCATATTAACAAATTGAAGGAGAAAAACCATATGGTCATCTCAATAGATGCAGGGAAAGGTTGAGAAAAATTCAACACCTATTTATGTTAAAAACCCTGCAGAAAGCAGGCATAGAGGGAATTTTCCTCAACATAATAATGGCCATATATGACAAACCCACAGCCAACATCGTCCTCAATGGTGAAAAACTGAAAGCATTTCTACTAAGATCAGGAACAAGACAAGGTTGCCCACTCTCAACAGTCTTATTCAGCATAGTTTTGGAAGTTTTAACCACAGCAATCAGAGAAAACAATGAAATAAAAGGAATCCAAATCAGAAAGGAAGAAGTAACGCTGTCAATGTTTGCAGATGACATAATAATATTCAAAGAGAATACTAAAGATGCTACCAGAAAACTCCTAGAGCTAATCAATGAATTTGGTAAAGTAGCATGAGACAAAATTAATGAACAGAAATCTCTGACATTTCTACACACTAATGATGAAAAATCTGAAAGTGAAATCAAGAAAACACTCCCATTTACCATTGCAAAAACACGAATAAAATATCTAGGAATAAACCTTCCTAAGGAGACAAAAAACCTGTATGCAGAAAATTATAAGACACTAATGAAAGAAATTAAAGGTGATACAAATAAGTGGAGAGATATACCATTTTCTTGGATTGGAAAAATCAATATTGTGAAAATGACTCTACTACCCAAAGCAATTTACAGAGTCAAGGCAATCCCTATCAAACAACCACTGGCATTTTTCATAGAACTAGAACAAAAAAATTTAAAATTTGTATGGAAACACAAAAGATCCCGAATAGTCAAAGCAATCTTGAGAAAGAAAAACGGAGCTGGAGGAATCAGACTCCCTGACTTCAGATAACACTACAAAGCTACAGTAATCAAGACAGTATGGTACTGGAACAAAAACAGAAAGATAGATCAATAGAACAGGAGAGAAAGCCCAGAGATAATCCCATGCACATATGATCACCTTATCTTTGATAAATGTGACAGGAATGTACAGTGGAGAAAGCACAGCCTCTTCAATAAGTGGTGCTGGGAAAACTGGACAGATACATGTAAAACTATGAGATTAGAACACTCCCTAACACCATACACAAAAATAAGTTCAAAATGGATTAAAGACCTAAATGTGAGGCTAGAAACTATCAAACTCTTAGAGGAAACATAGGCAGAACACACTATATCATAAATCACAACAAGATCCTTTTTGACTCACCTCCTAGAGAAATGGAAATAAACCAAAAATAAACAAATGGGACCTAATGAAACCTCAAAGCTTTTGCACAGCAAAGAAAACGATAAACAAGACCAAAACACAACCCTCAGAATGGGAGAAAATATTTCCAAATGAAGCAACTGGCAGAGGATTAATCTCCAAAATTAACAAGCAGCACTTGCAGCTCCAAAGCAAAAAAACAAACAACGCAATCCAAAAATGGGCAGAAGAGTTAAATAGACATTTTTCCAAAGAAGATATACAGACTCTCATCAAACACATGAAAGAATGCTCAACATAATTAATCATTAGAGAAATGCAAGTAAAACTACAAAGAGATATCACCTCACACCATTCAGAATGGCCATCATCAAAAAATCTAGAAACTGTAAATGCTGGAGAGGGTGTGGAGAAAAGGGAACACTCTTGTAATGCTGGTGGGAATATGAATTGATACAGCCACTATGGAGAACAGTATGGAGGTTCCTTAAAAAACTACAAATAGAACTACTATATAACCAAGCAATCCCATTACTGGGCATATACCCTAAGAAAACCATAATTCATAAACAGTTATGTACCAAAATTTTCATTGCAGCTCTATTTACAATAGACAGGAGATGGAAACAACATAAGTGTCCATCATTGGATGAATGGATAATGAAGATGTGGCACATATATACAATGGAATATTACTGAACCATAAAAAGAAATGAAATTGAGTTATTTGTAGTGAGTTGGATGGACCTATAGTCTGTTATACAGTGTGAAGTAAGTCAGAAAGAGAAAGACAGATACCATATGCTAACACATATATATGGAATGTAAGAAAAAATATGTCACGTAGAACCTAGGGGTAAGATGGGAATAAAGTCACAGACCTACTAGAGAACGGACTTGATGATATGGGGAGGGGGAAGGGTAAGCTGTGACAAAGTGAGAGAGTGGTATGGACATATATACACTACCAAACCTAAAATAGATAGCTAGTGGGAAACAGCCACATAGCACAGGGAGATCAGCTCGGCACTTTGTGACCACCTGAATGGGTGGGATAGGGTGGGTGGAAGGGAGGGAGATTCAAGAATGAGGAGATATGGGAACATATGTATATGTATAACTGATTCACTTTGTTATAAATCAGAAACTAACACACCATTGTAAAGCAATTATATTCCAATAAATATGTAAAAAAAAACCCAAAATACTAAAAGATAAACAACAAAAACCCTGCAAAAAACCTTACTTTACACCTTAATAAACTAGAAAAGAAGAGTAACTAAACCCAAAGCTAGTATAAGGTAGGAAATAATAGAGATTAGATCATAGATAAATAATATAGAGAAAACAAAACAATAGAGAAAATCAA
Source organism: Tursiops truncatus (assembly GCF_011762595.2). Taxonomy (NCBI): domain Eukaryota; kingdom Metazoa; phylum Chordata; class Mammalia; order Artiodactyla; family Delphinidae; genus Tursiops; species Tursiops truncatus. The sequence goes on from NC_047055.1 coordinate 55,334,683, forward strand.
TGAAATTATGAGTTGGTTCTGCAAAACATCAAAATTGATAAACTGTTAGCTAGATTGAGTATGAGAAAAAGACAAAACTCCCATAAAATCAAATGAAAGAGGCAGCAATTAGTGCTGATTTTACAGAAAGTAAGGATTATAAAAGTACTATCAAGAATTGTTCACTAACAATTTGATTAACCATCATGAAATGGACAAATTTCTAGAAACACACAACCTATCAAGATTGAACCATTAGAAAATTTCTATTTTTAAGATGAAATGGAAAATCTGAATAGACCTCTAATGGTAAGGAGATCAAAAGTATCCCAACAAAGTACAGTTCATCCTCAAACAACATGAGTGTTAGGGGCACCAACTCTATGTAGAGTCAAAAATTCGTGTATAGCTTTACAGTCCTCCCTCCATATCCATGGTTCCACATTTTTGGATTTAACTAACCAAGGATTGTATAGTACTGTAGTACGTATTTATTGAAAAAAAACTGTACATCTAAGTAGACCTGTGCAGTTCAAACCTATGTTGTTCAAGGGTCAACTGTATTCAAAAATCTCCCAAAAAAGAAAAGCCTAGGGTCAGATGACTTTACTGTTGAATTTTACTTTAGATTTAGAAAAGAATTAACACCATTTTTTCTCAAAATCTTCCAAAAAATTAGAGAAGAGGTAACACTTACTCATTCTATAAGGCCAGCATTGCACTGATACCAAAGCCAGACACTATAAGAAAACTACATACCAATACTCCTAATAAATACTGATGCAAAAAATTTTCAACATAAAACTAGCAAATTGAATTCACCAGCATTATTAATTTGATTATTCATCATAATAATGTGGGATTTATTCCTGGAATGCAACAATGGGCTATCATACAAAAATCAATCCATGCAACACACCACAATGACAGAATGAAGGGGGAAAAACATATGATTATCTCAACTTATGCAGAAAAATTATGTGACAAAGTTCATCACCCTTTAATGATTAAAAACCCTACCCAAAGCAGGAATAGAATGAAACCAGCTCAACATAATAACGGCCATATGTGGAAAACCCAGATCTATCATATTCAATGGGGAAAGACCAAAGGCTTTCTCTCTAAGATCAAAAACAAGACAATAATAAGAATTTTCACTACTTCTATTCAACATAATACTGAATTACTAGTTAGAGTTGGAAGAGAAATAAAATGCATCCACACTGGAAAGGAAGAAATTAAAGAAGACACCAATAGGTGGAAAGATACCACGTGTTCCTGGATTAGAAGACTCAATGTTGTTAAGATGTCAATATCACCCAAGTGATCTACAGATTCAATGCAACATCTATCACAACCCCAATAACATTTTTTTGCAGGAATAGAAATATCCATTATAAACCCATATAGAATCTCAGATACCCAGAGTAGCCAAAATAATTTTGAAAAAAGATGGAGAGAGATTGACATATCACACTTCTTGATTACAAAACTTATTAGAAAGCTACAGTAATAAAGAGTATGGTACTGGCATGATAACAGATGTAGTTACCAATGAAATAGAATACAGAGCCCAGAAATAAACCCTCACATTCATGGTCAAATAATTTTTGACATTGGGGCCAGGAAGATTCAATGGGGAAAGGACTGTTGTTCCAGCTGCTTCAAAGGCTGATGGGAAAACGGGATATCCACATATAAAATAATGAAGTTGGATCGTTACCCTACTCCATATATAAAAAATTTACTCAAACAGATCAAAGGCCTGAACATAAGACCTAAAACAGTAAAATTCTTATATGAATACATAGGGGAAATTATTTATAACATTGGATTTGAAATGATCTTTTGGATATGAGTCTAAAAGTACAATGTATGAAAAAAAATAGATAAATAGGATTTAATATAAAAATTTGCACATCAAAGTGTGCTATCATCAGAATGAAAAAGCAACTGATGGAATGAAAGAAACAATTTGCAAATCACATATCCGACAAGGGGTTAATATAGAGAATATATGAAGAATTCCTATAATTCAACAGCAAAAAGGAAAACAACCTGATTAAAAGATGGGCAAAAGACTGGAATATGCCTTTCTATAAAGAAGATATAAAAATGGCCAATAGCACCTGTTAAGATGTGCAACATATCTAATCATTAGAGAAACTCAAATCACAACCACAAAAAGGTACTACTTCAAATCCATTGGGATAGCCATGAAAAACAAAAGAAAACAATGTTGGTGAAGATGTACAGAAATCTGAATACTTCTGTTTTGTTGGTGGCAATAGAAAATGGTGTAGCTGAAATGGAAAACAGTATGGTGGTTCCACAAACATTTAAAAATAGGGAGGACCTTCAAGATGGCAGAGGAATAAGACGTAAAGATCACCTTCCTCTCCACAAATACATCAAAAATACATCTACATGTGGAACAACTCCTACAGAACACCTACTGAACACTGGCAGAAGGCCTCAGACTTCACAAAAGGCAAGAAACTCCCCATGTACCTGGGTAGGGCAAAAGAAAAAAGAAAAAAACAGAGGCAAAAGAATATGGATGGGACATGCACCTCTGAGAGGGAGCAGGGAAGGAGGAAAAGTTTCCACATACTAGGAAGCCCCTTCACTGGTGGAAAAGGGGGGTGGGCGGGAGGGAAGCATTGGAGCCACAGAGGAGAGCACAGCTAAAGGTGCAGAGGGCAAAGCAGAGAGATTCCCGCACAGAGGATCAGTGCTGACCAGCACTCACCGGCCTGAGAGGCTTGTCTCCTCACTTGCTGGGGCGGGTGGGGGCTGGGAGCTGAGACTCGGGATTCAGAGGTCAGATTCCAGGAAAATGACTGGGGTTTGCTGCGTGAACACAGCCTGAAGGGTGCTAGTGCGCCACAGCTAGCTGGGAAGGAGTATGGGAAAAAGTCTGGAAATGCCTAAGATTCAGTAGACTATTTTTCTGGGGTGCACGAGGAGAAGAGATTCAGAACACTGCTTAAACAAGCTTCAGAGACAGGCGCGAGCCACGTCTATCAGTGTGGACAACAGAGACAGGCATGAAATTCTAAGGCTGCTGCTGCAGCCAACAAGAAGCCAGTGTGTAAGCATAAGTCACTATCCACACCTCCCCTCCCAGGAGCCTGTGCAGCCCACCACTGCCAAAGTCCCATGATCCAGGGACAACTTCCCCAGGAGAACACATGGCATGCCCCAGTCTGTTACAATATCACACTGGTCTCTGCCACCACAGGCTCACTGTGCATTCTGTACCCCTGACTCCCCCTGCCTGAGTGAGTCAGAGTCCCCTAGTCAGCTGCTCCCTTTAACTCCCTCTTGTCTTCGTGAAAAACAGATGCCCAAGGGTGACATACATGCAGAGGCGGGGCAAAATCCAAAGCTGAACACCAGCAGCTGTGCAAACAAAGAAGTGAAAGGGAAATTTCTCTGTGCAGCCTCAGGAGTAGTGGATTGTATCTCCACAATCAAATTGATGTACCCTGCATCTGTGGAATACCTGAATAGACAATGAATCATCCCAAAATTGAGGCAGTGGACTTTGGGAGCAACAGTTGACTTTGGGTTTGCTGTATGCGACTGACTAGATTCTGATTTCGTGTTTATATTGGTATAGGTTTTAGTGCTTGTAATCATTGGTGGATTTGTTGATTGGTTTGGTTGCTCTCATATTTTTTATTAAACTGTTTTTATTTTTATTTCAATATTTTTTAATTTTTTAATTTTAATAACTTTATTTTATTTTCTTATTTTATTTTTTTTTCTACATGTTCTTCTGAGCTGTGTGGCTGACAGGGTCTTGGTGTTCTGGCCAGGTGTGAGGCCTGAGAGTCTGAGGTGGGAGGGCCGAGTTCAGGATATTAGTCCACCAGAAAACTCTTGGCCCCATGTAATATCAAATGGCGAAAGCTCTCCCAGAGATCTCAGTCTCAATGCTAACACCCAGCTCCAGTCAATGACCAGCAAGCTCCAGTGCTAGACACACCACGCCAAACAACTAGCAAGACAGGAACACAACACCACCCATTTGCAGAAAGACTGCCTAAAATCATACTAATTTCACAGATACCACAAAACACACCACCAGACGCAGCCCTGCCCACCAGAAATATAAGGTCCAGGCCCACCCACCAGAACATAAGCATCAGTCCCTACCACCAGGAAGCCAACACAAGCCACAGAACCAACCTTACCCATAGGGGGCAGACACCAAAAACAATGGGAACTATGAACCTGCAGCCAGAAAAAAGGAGACTCCAAACACAGTAAGTTAAGCAAAATGGGAAGACAGAGAAATATGCAGCAGATGAATGAGCAAGGTAAAAACCCACCACACCAAACAAATGAAGAAGAAATAGGCAGTCTACCTGAAAAAGAATTCAGAGTAATGATAGTAAAGATGATGCAGAATCTTGGATATAGAATGGAGAAAACACAAGAAACATTTAACAAGGACATAGAAGAACTAAAGAGGAAACAAAAAATGAGAAACCACACAATAAATGACATTAAAAATTCTCTAGAAGGAGAATAACTGAGGCAGAAGAAAGTAAAAGTGACTGGAAGTCAAAAGAGTGAAAATAACTATCGCAGAGCAGAATAAAGAAAAAACAATGAAAAGAATTGAGGACAGTCTCAGAGACTTCTGGGACAACATTAAATGCACCAATATTCAAATTATAGAGGTCCCAGAAGAAGAAGAGACAAAGAAAGGGAATGAGAAAATATTTGAAGAGACTATAGTTGAAAACTTCCCTAATATGGGAAAGGAAATAGTCAATAAAGTCCAGGAAGGGTAGAAAGACCCATACAGGATAAATCCAAGGAGAAACACACCAAGACACATATTAATCAAACTATGAAAAATTAAATACAAAAAAAAAAATTAAAAGCAGCAAGGGAAAAGCAACAAATAACATACAAGGGAATATCCATAATGTTAACAGCTGACCATCAGCAGAAACTCTGCAAGCCAGAAAGCAGTGGCAGGATATATTCAAAGTGATGAAAGGGAAAAAACTACAAGCAAGATTTCTCTACCCAGCAAGGATCTCATTCAGATTCAACGGAAAAATTAAAACTTTACAGACAAGCTAAAGTAAAGAGAATTCAGCATCACCAAACCAGCTTTACAACAAATGCTAAAGGAACTTCTCTAGGCAGGAAACACAAGAGAAGGAAAAGAGCTACAATAACAAACCCAAAACAATTAAGAAAATGGTAATAGGAACATACATATAAATGATTACCTTAAATGTAAATGGATTAAATACTCATACTAAAAGACAGACTGGCTAAATGGATACAAAAACCAGACCCGTATATATGCTGTCTAAAAGAGACCCACTTCAGACCTAGGAACACATAAAGACTGAAAGTGAGGGGATGGAAAAAGTTATTCCATGCAAATGGAAAGCAAAAAAAGCTGGAGTAGGAATTCTTATATCAAACAAAATAGACTTTAAAATAAAGACTGCTACAAGAGACAAAGAAGGACACTAAATAACGATCAAGGGATCAATCCAAGAAGAAGGTATAACAATTGTAAATATGCACCAAACATAGGAACATCTCAATACATAAGCCCAAAGTTAATAGCCATAAAAGGGGAAATCAACAGTAACAAAATTACAGTAGAAGATTTTAACACCCCACTTGCACCAATGGACAGATCATACAAAATGGAAATAAATAAGGAAACACTTTAAATGACACATTAAATAAAATGGACTTAATTGATATTTATAGGACATTCCATACAAAAACAACAGAATACACTTTCTTCTCAAGTGCTCATGAAACATTCCCCAGGATAGATCATATCTTGGGTCACAAATTAAGCCTTGGTAAATTTAAGAAAATTTAAGTCATATCAGGTATCTTTTCTGACCAAAACGCTATGAGACTAGATATCAATTACAGGAAAAATAAACTGTAAAAAAGGCAAACACATGGAGACTAAACAATACACTGCTAAATATCCAAGAGATCACTGAAGAAATCAAAGAGGAAATCAAAAGCTACCTAGAAACAAATGACAATGAAAACACGATGACTCCACACTTACAAGACACAGCAAAAGCAGTTCTAAGAGGGAAGTTTATCGCAATAAAATCCTATCTTAAGAAACAAATAAAATCTCAAAAAAACAACTTAACCTTACACCTAAGCAATTAGAGAAAGAAGAACAAAGAAAACCCAAACTTAGCAGAAGGAAAGAAATCATAATAATCAGAACAGAAATAAAAGAAAAAGAAATGAAAGAAACAATAGCAAAGTTCAATAAGACTAAAAGCTGATTCTTTGAGAAGATAAATAAAATTGATAAAAAAAATAGCCAGACTCATCAAGAAAATAAGGGAGAAGACTCAAATCAACAGAATTAGAAATGAAAAAGGAGAAGTAACAACTGACACTGTAGACATACAAAGGATCAAGAGAGATCACTAAAAGCAACTATATGCCAATAAAATGGACAACCAGGAAGAAATAGATAAATTTTTGAAAAGCCCAACTTTCTGAGACTGAACCAGGAAGAAATATAAACAGATCAATTACAAGCACTGAAATGGAAACTCTGATTAAAAATCTTCAAACAAACAAAAGCCCAGGACCAGTTGGCTTCACAGACGAATTCTATCAAACATTTAGAGTAGAGCTAACACCTATACTTCTCAAACTCTTCCAAAATATAGTAAGAGAAAGAGCAGTACGAAACTCATTCTACGAAGCCACCATCATCCTGATACCAAAACCAGAAAACGATTTCACAAAAAAAGGAATTTACAGGCCAATATCACTGATGAACATAGATGCAAAAATCATCAACAAAATACTAGCAAACGGAATCCAACAACTCATAAAAAAGATCATACACCATGATTAAGTGGGGTTTATCCCAGGAATGCAAGGATTCTTCAACATATGCAAATCAATCAATGTGATACCCATATTATCAAATTGAAGGATAAAAACCATATGATCATCTCAATAGATGCAGAAAAATATTTTGACAAAATTTAACACCCATTTATGATAAAACTCTCCAGAAAGTAGGCATAGCGGGAACTTAACCCAACATAATAAAGGCTATATATGAGAAACCCACAGCCAACATCATTCTCAATGGTGAAAAACAGAAAACATTTCGACTAAGATCTGAAAGAAGACAAGGTTGCCCACTCTCACCACTATTATTCAACATAGTTTTGGAAGTTTTGTCCACAGCAATCAGAGAAGAAAAAGAAATAAAAGGAATGCAAATAGGAAAAGAAGAAGTAAAGCTGTCACTGTTTGCAGATGACATGATACTATACATAGAGAATCCTAAAGATGCTACCACAAAACTACTAGAGCTCATTAATGAATTTGGTAAGTAGCAGGATACAAAATTTATGCACAGGAATCTCTTGCATTCCTATTCACTAATGATGAACAATCTGGAAGAGAATTTAAGGAAACACTCCCATTTACCTTTGCAACAAAAAGAATAAAATACCTAGGAATAAACCTACCTAAGGAGACAAAAGGCCTGTATGCAGAAAACTATAAGACACTGCTGAAAGAAATTAAAGATGATACACACAGTTGGAGAGATACACCATGTTCTTGGATTGGAAGAATCAACACTGTGAAAATGACTGTACTCCCAAAGCAATCAACAGATTCAATGCAATCCCTATCAAGCCACCAATGGCATTTTTCACAGAACTAGAACAAAATTTTCACAATTTGTATGGAAACACAAAAGTTCCCAAATAGCCAAAACAATCTTGACAAAGAAAAATGGAGCTGGAGGAATCAGGCTCCCTGACTTCAGATTATACTACAAATCTACAGTAATCAAGACAGTATGGTACTGACACAAAAACAGAAATATAGATCAATGGAACAGGATAGAAAGCCCAGAGATAAGCCTACGCACATATGGACACCGTATCTTTGATAAAAGAAGCAAGAATATACAATGGAGAAAAGACAGCCTCTTCAATAAGTGTTGCTGGGAAATTTGGACAGCTACACATAAAAGAATGAAATTAGAACACTCCCTAACACCATACACAGTAATAAACACAAAATGGATAAAAGACCTAAATGTTCATATGCCAGACACTACAAAACTCTTAGAGGAAAACATAGGCAGAACACTCTAAGACATAAATCACAGCAAAATCCTTTTTGACCCACCTCTTAGAGAAATCTAAATAAAAAGGAAAAGAAGCTAATGGGACCTAATGAAACTTAGAAGATTTTGCACAGCAAAGGAAACCATAAACCAGATGAAAAGACAACCCTATGAATGGGAGAAAATATTTGGAAATGAAGCAACTGACAAAAGATTAATTTCCAAAATATACAAGCAGCTCATGCAACTCGATTTCAAAAAAACAAAAACAAAAAAATCCAAAAATGGGCAGAAGACCCAAATAGACATTTCTCCAAAGAAGTTATACAGATTGCTGACAAACACATGAAAGGATGTTCAACATCACTGATCATTAGAGAAATACAAATCAAAACTATAATGAGTTATCACCTCACACCAGTCAGAATGGCCATCATCAAAAAATCTACAGGCAATAAATGCTGGAGAGGGTGTGGAGAAAAGGGTACCCTCTTGCACTTTTGGTAGGAATGTAAATTGATAAAGTTGCTATGGAGAACAGTATGGAGGTTCCTTAAAAAACTAAAAATAGAACTACCATATAACCAAGCAATCCCATTACTGGGCATATACCCTAAGAAATCCATAATTAAAAGGGTCATGTACCACAATGTTCATTGCAGCACTATTTACAATAACCAGGAGATGGAAGCAACCTAAGTGTCCATTGATAGATGAATGGATAAAGAAGATGTGGTACATATATACAATGGAATATTATTCAGCCATAAAAAGAAATGAAACTGAGTTATTTGTAGTGAGTTGGATGGACCTAGAGTCGGTCATACATAGTGAAGTAAGTCAGAAAGAGAAAAACAAATACCGTATGCTAACACATATATATGGAATCTAAATTAAAAAAAATTGTTCTGAAGAAGCTAGGGGCAGGACAGGAATAAAGATGCAGATGTAGAGAATGGACTTGAGGACATGGGGAGGGGAAGGGTAAGCTGGGACACAGTGGGAGTGTGGCATGGACATATATACACTACCAAATGTGAAATAGATAGCTAGTGGGAAGAAGTAGCACAGCACTGGGAGGTCAGCTTGGTGCTTTGTGACCCCCTAGAGGGATGGTCTAGGGAGCATGGCAGGGAGATGAAAGAGGGAAGGGATATGGGGATATATGTATACGTATAGCTGATTCACTTTGTTATACAGCAGAAACTAACACACCATTGTAAAATGGTTATACTCCAATAATGATGTTAAAAATAAAACATTTAAAAATAGAATTGCCATATGATAAAGCAACTCTACTTCTGTGTATATACCCAGAAGAATTGAAAGCAAAGACTCAAACAGATATTTGTACACCTATATCCTAGCAGCATTATTCACAGTAGACAAAAGGTGGAGCAACACATTTGTGCATTGACAAATGAATGGATAAAGAAAATGATGCTGTATGTACATATAATATAATATTTTTCAGTTTTAAAAGGAAAGGAAATTTGGATAAATGCTATAACATGGATGAGACTTGAACAATTATTGCTAGGCTAAGTAAAATAAGCCAGACACAAAAGGATTATGTATTATTCCACTTTTATGAGGTACCTAGGATTATGAAATTCATAGAAAAGGAAAGTAAAATGGTGGCTGCCAGTGACTGAGGTGAGGGAAGAATGGGGATTTGTTTTTTAATAAGGATGGAGTTTCCGCTTGAGGAAATGAAAAAAATATTTCTGGAGGTGAATGATGGTAATGTTTTCACAACGATGTAAATGTATTTAATGCCACTGAATTGTGCAGTTAAAAATGGTTAAAAGTGTAAATTTCATGTGATGTATGTTTTGCCACACTAAAAATATCTAGCATAATGAAGAGGTGATCAACTACTACTTTGCTAACTTTGGGGAAAACTGATATGGATAATCTCAGTGTCACATATATTTGACTATAATATATTATATATTGAGACAGTAATTGAACTCTTTTATGTTTTGCATAATGTTAAATTAAAATTTGTTTGCATCTCTTAAGATCCAATCTCAGGAAAAGCATTCCAGATATACACTGAGTAGCAGGGAGCTGGCCACTTATGATTAAACTTTAAAAAACAGAAAAAAAGAGGAAAAAGTCTATCATAAAGCAATTATTCCCTATAAGAAATGAAGTATTAACATTATCGATAATGCTTTTCAGAAGAAAAAATAATATTCGTATTCTTTCCTTTAGTCTTTTTTCCCTACATTATATCCTACATATCACTATAAATCAATTTCCCCCAAATTATTTTCTTTGTGATATTCCATTTCTCCAAATTTAATTATCCTTTTGCATACAAGATGAAATCCAAAAGTTTCCACCTTGACATTTCAGGCTATCAGAAAATCTGGTGCTTAATTGTGTTTTTGAATTGTTCTTCCAAATTGTTTCAACCTAAAGTCTCTGCTCATATCTATGAAGGTTTCTCCTTTATATTCAGGGTTTTGGCTGTGTTTTTTCCTAGACCTGAAATTCCCTCCATTCTTTTTTATGCCTACAAAGTACAAATTCTATCTTGTTCATGAATTTCCCTTGAGGACTCCATTCGTATTGATCTCTGTCTTCTGAATTCTGATAACTTTACTGACTGTAAATTTGTCACTGGAACATGGTTAATATTATCAACTGTTATGTTTGTGCATATAGATATATATTTTTCTATCTTGAAAGGGAATATGAATGGTAAAACAACAAAGTAATATGACTGACATTTAAAAAAACACTGCGCTTTATTTGTCCAGATGAATGTCTCCCATTCAAAGAAGTTACCTTTGGGAAATTAAATACTTAATGCAATAGAGTCATTGTTCAAAACATTATTAACACTTCTCTTTGGGAAATCTTTCAGTTTATTTTGTAGTGATAAGCCTTCATCCTTTGAGGATTGATTTTGTTTTCAAAACAGTAAAGTTATTTTGATTTGAGCTGGTAAATAGTTGAATGACATAGCTTGTAATAAAATTTATTTATTCTTACATTTTTTTGTCTCATTTTATAGGGTGACTATCAAATGATAAAACAACACATTCTTTTTATACATTTCTTATGATGAATCTGGAATGCATAAGGAGGATTTCTTCACAATATTTCAGGCCTAGGAGTAAGTGTACAACTTTACAAAGGATTATACCGCTGTAAGAATTAATACTTATTTGTAAGACTACTTTCTGGTAGCTTAAAAATCCTTCTTATTTCTGATAAAAACAAATAACCAAATAAATACATGAATAAAAAGGAATATTTTACCGTTCCACACAGTCAGAAAGTCTGGAGCAATGGTTAGAAGCAGGGGCATCATGACCCCCAACAACATATAAGAATCCATTGTATGCTGCAACTCCCACACCTCCACGTCTTTTGGACATTGGAGCACACAGACTCCATTTGTTAGTATGTGGGTCAAAGTATTCCATAGATTTGAGGCAGGAACTTCCATCACGTCCACCAATAGCATATAGCCTAGAAAAAAGACAGAAGTGTGTGTGTGTGTGTGTGTGTGTAAATTTGTGCATAATGAAAGTGACAGAACCTTGTGCAAAGCATTGAACTGTGTGTTCTACTCCCTTAGTATTTCACAGTGAATGGCCTGAATTTGTGAATGGATAGTTACCTAAAGGCATTTGTTAAGGTCTACCTTACCCTAAACCTCTCTGTTTCATCATTTTTGTGAAAGTTACTTTGACATGATATAATAGATTAAAGGATCCCACTGGAAGTGAAGTACAGAGAAAGAAGGGAGATTTCAAAATTGTTGGTAGTATTTGTCAGTTAAACCTCAATAAAGCTAAACATTTTTAGAGAAAGGTAAGATGTTTCCAAAACCCAACTATGGCAACCTTACAATTTTAGCTAGGTTTAATTGCTTAGCATTAGAATCCCTGTTGTTTTCTATGAACTATTTTATTTAGTGTAAAAAAAAATTGTAACTAAGAAGATATTAATTTAATAAGTAACTAGGGGAATAGAACAAAACCTAGAAACCAGATTTTTTTCCTAGAAAGATATATTGGCTATAACATTTCTTTCATAAATTTTAAATGCCAATTCTTTTGATGAGCAGTATTTTTAATCTAATTTAAATTTAATCCTGCATCAATAAAGAAGATAAACATTTATTAAACTATATGTCTATAATTGCCCTTCATGCTCAATTGTGAACAATAGCAAGTCAGAAAGACAAAATTAAATTAGTCAGATTCGATGATTTCAGCTTCTTCTGTAAAAGGTAGGAGATTGCTACTGAGTCGCCTGATATCATTCAGGTTAGGCAAGAGATAATCAGATTTAGGAGAATTTTAATCTCTAAAACACTGTAAGTCTGGGTCTCCTCTTAACTATAGACATTTCCTGCTCCTTGCACAAGGTGCTAAAATTGAAATTGAATTTTACTTGAAATTGTATTGAAATTTCTACTGAACCCAATTATGTGATGAGATATTGGCTTTATGCATATGCATAGTCAGTACAGACATACAAGGCTGTCTCCTGCCACTGACCCATCCTGGTGTCTGAATTTTTCATCATTCAAGTCTTTCCTATATGCTGGTCATTATCTCCAAAGGTTCCTTGTCAGAAAGCACATAATTACCTGCAAGAAGAACAATTCAAGCTCGTAGAAACCTCTAACATCATTGGGTTTCAATATATTAGCTTCTCTTATAGGCAAGCGATCAGGAAGAGGGAAAGATTCAGAAAGGTGGTACTAGTTGTAATTCTAAAATACTCAGGAGAGTGAATGGTAAAGAACAAAGAGACTTGGCCTATTACAAAGACTTACCAAAATTTTGATAAGTCAAGAATAAGTTATAATGTAAAAAATGGTAGCTTCCTCAGGGTAAGATTGGAACTTGTTTGATTCTCAAATTTAATGTACACACAAGTCACTTGAGGATCTTGTTAAAATGTCTATTCTGATTCAGGGGGTCTAGGCTGGGGCTAAGATTCAGCATTTCTAAATAGATCTCAGGTAATGCTGATGCTACTGGTCTCAGGACCACACTGGAGTAGCAAAGGACTACAGGATATTTAATTAAATGTTCATTTTAGATAAATATTTTCCATCAAAATGAAGGGAGAGTTCCAACAAAGGCCTTCTACTATCAATAGCTAGGATGTCCTGGTCACCGGGAATGCTTATTGATTGGTGGATCACATCACTGAAGTGCTGTACCACATGAAATGGGAGCAAAAGCATGCATGCTTGAGTTTACTCACTTGTTGTTTAATGCAACAACACCAACGGTGCTTCTAGGAGTTGACATACTGGCCACATAATTCCACTGACGTCCCTCAGGATCCCATCTTTCTACAGTGTTTAGATAACTCCATCCATCATGACCACCAACAGCATACATTGGTCCTTCAAGTGTGGCTACGCCTAAAGTGTAAAAATAGCATGAGGGCTCACCTAGGTAGGCCACACACAATGGATGTTGTTTCATTTTTCAAGGAACTGACTGCTTAAAAATTTGTTTGTATCTCTTAAATGGTTTTGTAAATAATCATTTAATTAATAATTTACTGATCTTGATATAAAAATTAATATGGTCTTTTAACCCTAGGAAATTTTCAGGCATAGTTAGGGTATCATGGTTGTAATGCTGAAGTCAAAGGAAGTAGTGGGACACAACTTTTCTCAGGATTAATAGAAAAGGGAAGCTGATTTGTTTTCTGGCATAATTTCAAAGTTATTTTTCAAATGTAAGTGATAGATGAGGTATGATATTGAATCTTAGATGAATCTTAGAATTGTAGGCTAACTGTGATAGGTCTTTCTAATCCCTGATTTTTATTATAGGGATAAAAAAATTCCCATGAGATAACTAAGTAGACAAGGATTTTTGAGGTTTAGTTAGAAATTTGTTCCAGTAGATACTATAAATAGCCCCTTTCTGTTTCTCATCTGCTCTGGGAATTCACGTAACTGGTTCCTCCCCACCTTACCTTCTTCACCATCTCAATCCGCCTCTCAGAGGTATACCCTCATCACCTCTCCTATCTCTTTAGTAATATCAATTAGAATTTAACAATTTGCTCTGATTTCTCTGTAAGATATGTTTTCTAAACATCACACTGACAGAACTGAGCTGAATAATTACATAGTCTATCATTTGATATAGATAATTTATCAGATATTTTGGGGCAAATAATACCAGTCCTGGATATGGCATGCTTTATCTGTGTAAAATTCAGTTCTTAAAGAACAATGCAATTGTTCAGCTTTTTTTTTTTTTAAGAAACTCTGTTATTGAATCGTACAGAGTCTAGCATGAAGAAAGATATACCTTGACAAATACACAGGAGAATCAAAGTTCCCCACTGTTCCAGAAGTCTCCATTCCTTCTTAAACTTTTTTGGAACCTCTGGATTAAGTATAATTTAGAGCTACTCTCAACCAAAGTGTTTTTTTTCTAAATATTTCTGCCTTCAAACTGTATCCTAAGGCTTTTGCATAAATATAGTTTTGCTTCTTATGTGAAGGGACACTAGAAACTAGTCCCTTGAAACAATGAAACAAAGAAACAATGTCTCTCCATTATCAAGTGTTCTTTTCTCTAAATTGAGTTTACAAAAAACTCCCTGTTGTAGTTTCGTGCTCTTCAACAATGTATTCCTTCTAAAAGTTTTTATCCTTCCTGAAGTGGGACCCCTTTAAAATACCGGTAGAATGGAGATAGGATTATAGCAAGTATGACATCTGAAACAAGAAAAACTTTCACAGTCTTTTATCATTTGCTTATGCTTTTCAGCATTTTGGAAACATTTTCACTAAGCGTTTGGCTAAATCTCAGTGATGTGCAGCTTAATTTTATTTTAATTAATTTTTTTTCAGATGGATGACCTTTATTATTTATTTTTAATTGGGGTATAGTTGTTTTACAACGTTGTGTTAGTTTCTACTCTACAGTGGAGTTCCCCGTGCTATACAGCAGGTTCTGATTAGTTATCTATTTTATACATATCAGTTAGTGTATTCCAGCTTAATTTAATTTTTAAAAAGCTCTACTAACTGTACATTCTTTAGAAACTATGTAACATTAAGCTCTTACCTAAGCCATGCCTGTGTGTTGACATGGGAGGCATCACCATCCAGATTTTGCCAACTGGATTAAAACATTCCACAGTATTCAAAGTTTTTAAACCATCTCTTCCTCCCACGACGTAGAGCTTATTATCAATAACAGCAACTCCAAACTGAAGCCTACGGCCACTCATGGTGCCAATATGTAACCAGCTGTTGGTCCTGAGGTCATATTTTTCAATTGTAGTGGTACCTGTTAAAAAATGTTGAACAATGGTAAAAACTGCTTGTATAAAAATTTTAATTGGCATCATTCATATTACATTTATGTATCTATCATTTATAGCATAGGATCAGTGATTGCAACTCAAATTAAAATAAGTAGCCCAGATGATTCTCCAACCTGGGAGGTAAGGTAAGGATATTTCACCACTTCTGAATCCAAATGGAGGAGTCAGAATAAAATAGTTTACTTAATATATATAGTTTATATGCTTATAATGGCTATAATAAGCTATTGGTAGTACTAACACAGGTGTCAAACACCATATTTTACAACCAAAAATTACTTCGGAATCTATTACTGACTGTTTACATACCTATAACCATTCAATATACTAATTTATGACCTTTTATTTTTAGTTTGGTGTGTGTGTGGGTTGATTTAAAATACAAATGACTAAAAGAACAGGAATGAAAATTCCTTTTAAATGGAACTTCAGTGTTGATTCACTTAATGTTCCATGATGGTAACACAAAGGATTATAATTAATAACATAATTATTTATATTTATATTATTTATGTATTATAATTAATAATGCAATTCTGAGGTATTACCTTCTTTATGTGTTAATAAAAGTTCAATTTTCTACTCAATTACTGAAATACCAAGTTTACTACCAGAGTATACTGTCACTACTGCCATAGTAAATTGTCACTACTTCATAATAAATTATTACTCCTGTAGGCAATGCTTTTTACCAGTCATCAACAATAGCTGCTGTTATTTTTTAATAAAAATTGATTCTGCACAGCAGGAAAGTTTCTAATTACCAAAGTAAGAAATGAAAGAGTTAGACGATTCACATTCATAGCGTACCTAAGACAGCTTGTGACAGATTTAGGGAATTTCAACCCAATTTCACAATGCTAACCATAGGAATAAGCAAAAACACTTCTGTTGTTCTACTGGGAGATTTGTGGAGAAAATATAATCCATTAGTTAAGATGAAAACAGTTAATATCTGAAGCCTTTTCACTGGCAAATTATAAGGCTACAGTATAAAGATTTAGGCAGAGTGTATATTATGTCTATGGCTGCTTCTGAAAGTTTTTCTTTTTATATTGGACTAATGGAAACAGTGTTTATATCTTTTTAGGTCTTTTCTGGTGAATAGTGCACTATAAGTATTTTTGTCTCAAGGGTTTGGATTTTCACAATAAAAACATGCAAATATACAGGCACTCATTTACTCTTTCTCTTTAATCCCTGCATCTTTCATTGACAATGTGGATTTGGCTGAATGCTGATTTACAGATAGCAATCACTCTATTGACTATATTTATTGCTGAGAGGTCAAATAACACCACCTAGCTTTTATATAATAAATGTCTCTGGATGATACTGTTACAACTGGAATACCTACAAACAAACTCACATCTACTTTCACTCTGTCAAGCAGTCAATTTTCTCTATCTGTTTTCATATCTTTCCACTTCTTCATTCCAATCTTCCCACATCTGTCTTCCTATCCACTCTTTTCTATTTTAACTTTTCATTTTGAACTCTTTTCATTAGTGGAATTTACCAAAAAGCCAATTTAGATTAGGAAATGAAGGTTAGGGTGCACTAATTATTAAGATTATGGAGTTATTAATGGTGAAGTAATTAGGAAATTGTAGAAGGCTACATAAATCAGCTGTATGTTGAAGATTTACATTGAAATGATGAAGGCTGCTTCATGCCAAGTTAATTTTTTCCAGACATTAGATAAAATATAAAAGATAAATTTACCCCATATCTACTATTTGCATCTATGAATATATATGACTTGTAGTTCTGTATCTTGAATTCTGAAAATTTCTTTAGCCCATTTGCCTACTTCCACAATTGCTCCAACTAATCAAAATGTAAATCCTCTAGGTAGCTTATTATGGCAGCTCTATATTTGATGGGAAAACTTAGATTTTTTTGTTTTTACTAATCTCTCTCTTTAGGACTCACTTCATAATTTTTCTGTGTATATCAATCTTCTACACTTAAATTTTGCAAATATTGTTTTTTATTTCATTTCAAAGCTCCTATTCAACTCTAACTTATGATCTATTCAAGAGAGAACAAAACCAGCCAAACTTTGTAGTATTGTTTGGAACATGATAGTTCCTGCTGTGAATATATCTGATGTAGTGATTTCCTCCATCTATTTTTAAAATGAAATAAAAATCACTATATTAACTTTTAATTTGTCCCCTGCCATACTGTCTCTCAGAATTCATTGTTTATAATAAATGAAAGGTTACTGAAAACCTTGTATTCACAAAAGCCCACAGTTTACCATTTGACCATTTAAAATTTTTGACTCTGTGATCATACTTAGAATTTTTTGATGAATCTTTTAATATACATGGTAGGAGTTATAGTTAACTCCAGCCACTTGTCTGATACCTATATTTAGCAACTAATTCCAAGTTAATTGTATGAGTCAGAAAGGTAATTAAAGACTGAGGAAGTACTGTATTTCCTAAACATCAAAAGGTGAAAGTTCAAAAAGTATCTTAAAAAGATAAGTGAAACAACACACTGTAAGAAAAAGCATGCATATAGAAATTTTTTTAAGAATGTAAATTGATATGTTTTTAAATGTAACACTCATTTATACAGATAAATGCTACCACTTTAATGTTTTTGCTTTACTTATTTTTTCTTTCTTTTCTTTCTTTCTTTTTTTGCTCCTAAGTGCTCACCCTGAATTTTAAATATATTCTAAAACCCTCAAAGAGAGGGGTCAGTTTTGTTGTTGTTGTTGTTCTTTCATCTAAAATAGTGGCAGTATAGCAAAAAGGAACACAAAATTTGAGTAATAATTCCCTTTCCCTTAGTTCTAGATGTTTGCCCTTGGCTTGGCTATTTAATCTTAGGGACCTTAGTCTCCTCATCTGCAAAACTGGGGTAATAAAATCTATCTTGTAGCATTATTGTGAGGATTAGAAATGATGTTTGCAAAATGCCAATCAAGGATCAGGTATTCAAAAATAATAGTTTTTACTATTATTGTAGTTGTCTGCAACTTCCCATAGACATTTTTATATTTCCATACAATAGGTATTCCAAGAGTCTCAAAATGATGGTTTTACTTCCTTCCATATCAAACTGTGGTAATAGAGTCAAGGGATCATAGGCTCACATTTCACTCATTTCTGTAAGCTAATAAGGAGTTGTAGATACTTATTACCATCTTGTGTAACACATTCATTTGTGTAATATTAACTTAAAAAACAGGAACCTGAAAAAATAACAAAAATAGTAACAAACAGGAAAACCAAACCAATAAACACAAAGTTTTCCATTTCTCACTCTGCAGGTTAGGCATTTTTTTTTTTAATCAGAAACTAAGCATAGCTGTGCTTGCATTTTGTACTTAGTACCTTTTTATATAAATATCAAATAAGACACCTTTTAAATGCTGTTAATGTTAATTCTATTCAACAAAATGCAATAAAATATCATTACTAGATTTGAAATTAATTATAATATTTCATTGTATTTGTTATTTTCTGAAGAACACTAGTTCTGTGACGTTTCTCTACTACTTTGGAAATAACTGCATTTGCAAGCTTTTGTTTTATAGGTTTATTATTAATTGACATGTCTCCTATATGGTCTTCCAATTTCCAGTTACACATACCAAAAGAAAGAATCGGTTTCCAGAAGCACAGGACTTTGACTTTTGCAACATTTTCTACAAGGTGTCAAAACATTTCTATGTATGACTTGGCAAATTTTAAGTGGTTGATCTTATTTCCTACACTGCCAATTCTTAATTACAAAGTCCTTGCCACATTGTTTTGGCAACATGGGTCTACAGACTGAGAAATCAAGTGTAAAAAGACAGAACTATAGAAAAACAAGCTCTAAGAAGTATTCAAGGTAGAATGATGGCTTCAGAAATTTTTCCTTATTCCTATTTGTTGAAATTCTTTTGTAAAATCAGTTTTATTCCAGGATGCAATTGCTGATCTTGTTATCAACATTTCAAGTTTATTTGTAACTGGTCTTTGAGCAACTATCTGGAAATTGACAGCAAGAAGTTAGAGACCACTCTCCTATTTCTGTCAAAAAACAAATTTGGAGGACCCCATCCCTTCCGTTTACAGTAAATCTTTAAGTTTTCCATGAAAAGATCTTATGTTGCAAAGCAAATACTGAAATTTAAAAATTGTTCCCATAAGAACCACAAAAGAACCCAAATTGCCAATGCAACCTTGAGAAAAAAGAACAAAGCTGAAGGTATCACCATCCCAGACTTCAGACTATACTACAAAGCTAAAGTCATCAAAACAGCATTGTACTGGCACCAAAACAGACAAATAGATCAATGGTACAGAATAGAAAGCCCAGAAATAAGTCCACACACCTATGGTCAATTAATCTATGACAAAGGAGGCAAGAATATACAATGGAGAAAAGACACTCTTCAACAAGTGGTTCTGGGAAAACTGGGCAATGAGATTAGAATACTCCCTCACACCATATACAAAAATAAAATCAAAATGGTTTAAATACCTAACTGTAAAACCTGAAACCATAAAACTCCTAGAAAAAAAACACAGGCAGAACACTATTTGACATAAATCATAGTGATATTTTTTGGTTCTGTCTCCTAAGGCAAAAGAAATAAAAGCAAAAATAAACAAGTGGGTCCTAATTAAACTTAAAAGCTTCTGCACAGCAAAGGAAACCACCAACAAAATGAAAAGGCAACCTATGGAATGGGAGAAAATATTTGCAAATGATGTGGCCTACAAGAGGTTAATATCTAAAATATATAAATAGCTCATACAACTCAATATCAAAAAAAAACCCAATCAAAACATGGCAGAATAGGCATTTATCCAATGAAGACATACAGATGGCTAACTAACACATGAAAAGATGCTTAGCATTGCTAATTATTAGAGAAAGGCAATCAAAACTCCAATGAGATATCACCTCACACATGCCAGATGACTATCATCAAAAAATCTCCAAATAACAAATGTTGGAGAGGATGTGGATAAAAGGGAACCCTTGTACACTGTTGCTGGGAATGTAAAGTGGTACAACCACTATGGAAAACAGTATGAAGTTTCCTCAAAAAACTAAAAATAGAACTACCATATGATCCAGAAATTACACTCCTGGGCATATATCCAGAAAAAACGAAAACACTAATTCAAAAAGATATATGCACTCCAATGTTCACAGCAGAATAATATACAACAGCCAAGACATAGAAGCAACCTGAGTGTCATCAACAGATAAATGGATAAAAAAGATGAGGTATATATACAGTGGAATAGGATTCAGCCACAAAAAGAGGGAAATTCTGCCATTTGTAGTAACATTGAAGGATCTAGACAATAGTATGCTTAGTGAAATGTCAGAGTGACAAATACTGTATGTCATTTATATGTGAAATCTAAAATAATACAAATGAATGTATATCCAAAACAGAAACAGACACACAAATATAGAAAACAAACTAGTGGTTACCAAAGGTGATAGAGAAGGAGGGAGGGACAAATTAATGGTATGGGATTAACAGATACAAACTACTATGTATAAAATAGATAAGCAACGAGGATATACTGTATAGTACAAGAAATTATAGCCATTTTCTTGTAATAACCTATAATGGAGTACCACCTGCAAAAATACTGAATCACTATGTAGTTTACCTGAAACTAATATAATATTGTAAGTCTATACTTCAATAAAAAGAAATTAAATGTATCCTGAGAGAAATAAATAAATAAATAAATATTGCTGTCATAAGGGAAAAGTACCTATTAAGAGTTGAGGAAACACTAATGAAAGGGTTTTATCCCATAAGGTAAGAATAAAAAAGGAGGTCACAATATTTATATTACCTTATTTATAAGAAATAGCTTTAGATGCAGACATTTATATATAGCTTTAACACCACCCTTATAGTTTAGAGGGTGTTGAGAATACATCTTTTTTGAATGATACTTTCTAAAGTAATTAATTTGTTCCTGTTACCTTTCATAGCATCCATGCCTCCCACAGCATAAAGTGCTCCCACAGTTGATTTTCTAGGCTTCGTCCGAGGGCTTTGCATCATGGGTCTTCTCTCAGGTAAGAGATGATACTTCATAGCTTCCATCAGGAGCTTCTGACACTCAAGATCACCAGTAAACATGGAACTGTTTTCAAGATCTGCCAGTAACTGAAAAGTAATGATGCATGTATATGAAGTAAAGAGAGAACATTAGAAATAGCATTTTCATTTATATAACTTTGGAGAAAACTCAAGCTAATTCTAATGTATGTGTTATTATTTAATATTTTAAGTTACTTAGTAACATATTTTATCATTAAAAGCCTCATGGTAGTAGCTAATTTATTAATGCACATTTATTTGACATACTTTTCCTCTTTTGAGTATGTACATGTAATCTCCAGGAGTGAAAGTGAAAAAGCACTCATAAAATGTGCTACTGAAAGCAAAGTGAATGGCTGTGTCTACACAGAGCAAGTGTCTCCTGCCCCGCTAGAGAAGCAGTCACCTTTTTGGTTGATTTAGGGGAGATGGCACAAACATGCGCAATTAAAATAATATCAGGACTTCACTGTTGGCACAGTGGTTAAGAATCCATCTGCCAATGCAGGGGACTTGGGTTCAAGTCCTGGTCCAGAAAGATCCCACATGCTGAGGAGCAACTAAGCCTGTTTGCCACAACTACTGAGCCTGCGCTCCTCAACAAAGGGAAGCCACCGCATTGAGAAACCCGTGCACCACAGTGAAGAATAGCCCCCATTCACCACAACTAGAGAAAGCCCATGCACGGCAACGAAGGCCCAATGCAGCCCTAAATAAATTAATTAATTAAAAAAATAATATCACCATGGGGGCTGCATCTTTATCATCAAATCAAAGCATGAAGCAGGTGCTTTTTATCTGTACATGTACATGTGTACACCAGTAAAGTACATGTATTAGTAACTAGGTGATTCATCATCAATAGTATATGAGATCAATCCTTTCTAACCATTATTGCCCGGCAGCTAATATGACCCTAATTCAATGGGATAAAAGCTAGGTAAAGTATTCTTCTTGAGATGGGTTGAGGAGAAGTTAAGAGTCTTGTTCAGAATTTTCCAAGGGTCATTTAGATTGGTTCCTTGGAGTCTGGAGTCTACAGTATCATAGGAATTGACAGGAACAGCAAGAAGATTGTTGGAATGGACATACTAATCTTACCCCATAAAACTTCCCCCTGAAGTTTCCTGTTCTTCACTGGTTAACCTCAACCCTGTTCTCACCCCACTTTTTATCCCTGATGGATCACTGTTTTGACTTGGCTGATGAGACCCCAGGTATTTCCTTAATGCATACGCTGTAGCAAATAGGTTTGAAAACTAGGCTATGTAATTTTTTTTCTTTCAAAAATATTCTTCAGATATTTATCACCAGTCTCTTCATGTATTTCATTTCTAGAATATTTGTATAAGATTACCCACTACTACCATCATCAGGAAAAGTTCACACAATCCCACATTCTAGGCATACTCAGGAGTGGGAGGCCAAGGTACCACTGGTTGTGTGTTTCAGCTGGATATTTCCTGTTATTCCAATAAATTAAGAAAAGTCCAACTAAGCCTTTTGCTGAAAGAATGTCATATAGACTTAATAGCATTATAAAGTTAAGGGCTTCTGATCCTTTACACCAGTGTATTTCAAATTTTTGCATATCTAAGAATCATCTGGAGAACTTGTTAAAATACAGAATCCTGGCCTCAACCAAATAAATCGTTTCAGTTGGTCTGTGGTGGGGGCCTGAGAAACTGAGTTTCAAAGAAACCCCGGCTTAAGAGTAAATATGTACTGGGAGTTCCAAAGATGGCAGAGAATAAAGAGTCTGAGCTCATCTCCTCTCCCAGGCACACAAAAATTACAACTATTTATAGGATAACTATTGATGAAAAAGACCAGAACCTACCAGAAAAGATCATCTACAGTTAAGATGTAAAGAAGGAACCACAAGTTGGGTAGGAGGGGTAGTCACAATATAGTCAAGACCCATAATCCCGGTGTGGGTGACCCACAAAGAGGAGAATAATTACAACTGCAGAGGTTCTCCCCAAAAAGTGAGGGGTCTAAGCCCCACATTGGGCTCCCTAGCCCAGGAGCCCTGCACCAGGAAGACAAGCAACCAGACTATTTGGCTTCAAAGGCCAGCGGGGCTTACATTCAAGAGACTCAGAGGGCTGTGGAAAATAGAGACTCCATATTTAGAGGACACACACAAAATCTCACATGCTCTGGGATCCAGGACAGAAGCAGTAACTTGAAAGGAGACTGTGTCAGATCTACCTGCTGATCTTAGAGAGTCACCAGGAAAGGCAATAGGCAAGCAGAGCTCACCCTGGAGTCAGACACTGGCAGCAGCCATTTGTGGGAGCTCATTCTGTCGTGTGGACACTGGCCCTGGTAAGGGCCATTTTGGAATCCTCCCTCTAGCTTATTAGCCTTAGGACTCAGACCTGCCCCCACCCAACAGCCTATAGGCACCAGTACTGGCATGCCTCAGGTGAAGTAACTAACTGAGCAGGGACATAGCCCCACTCACCATATGTGGTATATATATATATATATATATATATATATATACACACACACACTCTATACAATGAAATACTACTCAGCCATAAAAAACGAATGAAAATTTGCCATTTGCAACCACAAGGAAGGTCCTGGAGGGTATTATCCTCAGAAATAAGTCAGACAATGACAAAGACTGTATGTTATCACTTATACGTAGAATCTAAAAAAAGTGAAACAAACTAGTGAACACAGCAAAAAAGAAACAGACTCTACAAAAAATAAATACAAGAGAGGGTGTGGAGCAAAGAGAACCCTCCTACACTGTTGGTGGGAACGTATATTGGTGCAGTCACTATGGAGAACAGTATGGAGGTTCCTTAGAAAACTAAAAATAGAGTTATATGATCCAGCGATCCTACTCCCGGGCATATATCTGGAAAAGAAGAAAACTTTAATTTGTAAAGTTACATGCACCCCAATGTTCATAGTAGTACTGTTTACAATAGCTAAGACATGGAAGCAATTTAAGTGTCCATGGACAGATGAATGGATAAAGAAGATGTGGTATATATATACAATGTAATATTACTCAGCCACTAAAAAGAATGAAATAATGCCATTTGCAGCAACACGGATGGACCTAGAGATTATCATACTGAGTGAAGTTAATCAGAGAAAAACAAATATCATATGATATAACTTATATGCAGAATCTAAAAAAAATGATACAAATGAACTAATTTACAAAACCAAAACAGACTCGGAGTTGTAGAAAACAAACTTATGGTTATCAAAGGGGAAGGGGTGGAGGGATAATATAGGAGTTTGGGATTAACAGATACACGCTACTAACTATAAAATAGATAAACAACAAGGACCTACTGTATAGCACAGGGAACTATAGGCAATATCTTGTAATAATCTATAATGGAAAAGAACCTGAAATAGAATATATATATATAACTGGAACACTCTGCTATACACCTGAAACTAACATAACACTGTAAATCAACTATACTTCAATTAAAAAAAAACAGACTAACAGATATAGAGAACTAGCGGTTACCAGTGGGGAGAGGGAAGGGGGGAGAGGCAAGTTAGGGGTAGGAGATTAAGAGATGCAAACCACTATGTATGAAATAAATAAGCTATAAGGATATATTGTACAGCACAGCGAATATAGCCAATATTTTATAATAAATATAAATGGCATATAATCTATAAAAATTTTGAATTAGTTTGAATTAATTCAAACTAATATAATATTAATATTATATTATTTGAAACTATATTATAGTTTCAAATAATAATATTTGAAACTAATATAATATTGTAAATCAACTGTACCTCAACTAAAAAGAAGAGTAAATATGTACTTCCATGGGATTTAATTAACAGCTAAAAGTAAAAAAAAAAAAAGTAGAGAAATCATCAGCAAATTAAAATCTATTTTTCAGTGTTAACATTTAATTAGAAATGTTTTGCAAATTGATTAATTTTAACATTTATGAAGCTACGGATACATTAAGTCCAGAAAAGTCCTTCCTTCCAATGTGAATGATGTTTGAGGACTTTAGCTACAAGTTATATAGCATATGAAGTGTTCATATGTGCCTTATATTCATATATATATATGTATATATATAATATAAATAATATATACTACTGATCAGTTGGCTACAGAGAAATAATTTTGGTTATCACCAGTGTTAGAATTATATAGTGAGACTGCACTCCAACCTCACTAAATTTTACGTACTAAAATTCAGTATGAGGTGGGTCAATCCTGAGTTTTATCCAAGGGCGGGCATTTGTTTTTAGGATCATTTTTAGTACAATCCTTCTGCATGCATGGTGAGGATGCCATTATAATGATGCTCCAGTGCATCTGAAGCAATTATAATATGGTTTCAATCATAGTAGCTAATTACTCATGTTAGTTAGTAGGTATTATCCAGAATCTAACTCCTTCCTAGGGTCTCCTCTGGGATGCTACTGTAATGATTATTATCACCTTGCCTAGAAGATGGCAGGAAAAGAAAAAGAGTTAGGTTAGTCATTTTCCCTGCTTGTTACAAGTACTGTTTGGTGAGAGAGGAAACTGAATCTAATGAGTATTCTGAAGTTTGGGGATCATTTGTAGATTTTTTCCTTAAACCTTTTTTCCTTGCTCTTCATCATTATTAATATTGTTAATTGAAGGCTGTACATGTCCTTCTGTGAAACAAATCCTGTACCAGAAATTCTCTGTATCAAATTAAAAAAAAAAAAAAGGAATGGCTTAATGCCTAGTTGTTGTTTAGAACTATAATTTACATTCCTTGGGTAAGTTTCCATACCTGTGGTGGAAGTAATGGCAGTCTGATGTAAGAAAGCAGCATTGCTAGGTCTTGTTGCCTAGCCTGCACATCATGCCTTACCCACTGCATTAGAGCGTGGAAAATAGTTTCTTCATCAGGAACATTAATGTCATCACTGCATAAAAGTTTTGAAATCTCATTAGCTGGAAGCAGGAGGAATTCTTGGTTCTTTATTACCTCGATGAAGTGTTCCTAGAAAAGAGAAGTCTTCTACTGAAACTTTGTACTTTAGAAACTTCTTAACAAAATAAGCTTACCAAAGCATTTCTTTTTGTTAAACTTCAGAAAAAGCCAGAGAGACAGATATATGCATTCATAGAAAATAGATGTTATTGCTGCCCGTGACAGGGTATTGGAGGAGCCTCTGAAGCTGAGGAACAAAATGCTTCCACTGGGAGTTGTTTATTAAACACAAGGAAAGGCCTTAACTACTTCACAGGCCACATGGGTAGTGTCTGAGTTGATGCCAGTGCTTTTCTCTCTCAGATTTGTAGGTGACAACAGTTTATGACTCCAGAACTGACTGATGTCAAGTTGGCCTTTAGCCAAAAACCTGAAGAGAAATGCTAAAAATTTTCAAGGTGGAGGTTATATTGAAGGCCTGGTAGAGGCAGATTTGGCTGTGCATTTGATGGGGCAACATACTGAATTCATTTGAGATAAGAAAAAGAGACTGATTAAAAACTTCTCTTGTAAAAAAGCACAATCTTCTATTAACCAAGGCAAAGTTATTTTACAATGGATAAACATCTACAGAGTCAGGTTAATCTAAAAGTGACTCCTTTGGAGTTATTTTTTGAGGGGGAGTGGGGCTATCTCTCAATTTTTATGTTTTATAACTTGATTCTCTCTTCTGTCATTTGTGTTGTATTTTTATCAAGTATCAAATTTCAGGCAGCTGTGTTTCAATTTTTTTCATCAAAACACCACTATATTTTTCCTATTTATAATGTTATATATTTTCTTTGACAACACAATTATCATTTCCAACATTTTTCATAGTAAAGATCTTAAGATTTAAATGCAATAAAATATACTTCTGAAATTGATATAAGCAAGTCTAGTTGGTAATTTATGTTGCCCAATAAATAGATATTCTGGAAGCAGCTTAAGACAGCCTCTGTATAACTGGGGGATCTGGATAAATCAAATCACTCCCTCAGCTCCACTCTGAGTTTAGCCATTGTAGGAGGCAAGACTTCTGCCAATGAACCACCAGTGCCCTTGAGTTTAGTCATTGTGGGACTGAGTTAACCTAATAGCAAAATTATCCATACAAGAATCATCAAGTTTGATAGACCCATCAGGAAGCTCTGATACCGTAAATTCCAAGTTAACTTGCCTATTTAGACAAAGAGCCCTCTTGTGACTAATCAAGTAATTGAGAGAGAACTGCTGCTTTTACTATAGCAGATGTTCCTTGTTGAAAACCCTCTCATCTATAGCAAAATGGTGGAGCTAGTACTAAAACTAAAAATACATTACAATTGTACAGCACTTCACACTTTACAGATTTCTTTCACAAACTTTAAGTCATCACCAATGCAGTCTTGTGGGAGGTGGAATTATTCTGATGAGAAAACAGGCTATGTGAATTGTTTGATCTCTTGTGCAGTAAATGGCTAAGTATGAACTCACACCTATGCCTTTAGGTCTACTTCATTTTGTTCAATACTTCAACTGCCTTTCATAAATGACATAATTTTTATGAAAGGGTTAAGAAAAAGATAAAACACTCTAAAGCTTATGGTTACCCATTACTAGTAGTGTATGTAAACTTTGAAACTGTGTAAATATTATGGAAGACCCCATCTCTCATTCTCTCATTCTTCTTTCTATCCACTCTCCAACGAAAGAAAAAAAAAAAAAAAAACAAGAGTGTGAGAGAGAGTGCCCTTGGTTTAGTATTCATTTTTAAAATCCACACTTACATTGTTGCAAAATGTATTCAATGAATATAGCATATTTGCTGAATGTTTCATCAATGCAGACTACTATTTATATAATTGTGATGGTTAATTTTATGTGAACTTGACTGAGCCATGGAATGTCCAGACTTTTGGCCAAACATTATTCTGAGTGTGTCTGTGAGGGTATTTCTGGATGAGGCCCACTCACATTAGAAAGGGCAATCTGTTTTACTCAGTCTATGATTCAAATGACTGTAACTGAATCCTTAGTTTAGCATTATTCTTAGAGATTAAAATTATTTGCATTTTTATATTATCAGTACAGTATTATAAAAGCATTATTTTAGCAAGATCTTGACATCTTTTGCTGCATTTATAATATATACTAAAATAACTAAAGAGGGATTAAAGGAGATAACAGCATTGCATTTTTTTGCACATCCTGCTTTAACACTCAGTTTCAGTCACATAATAGGAAAAGGAAGACAAGTTCATTTTGAGCAACAAAAATAACTCAAGCTGTTTATCAGAATGTGTTTTGTCTGCAAGAGTAAGATACCAGACAGGAAACTGTTAATAGTTAGTTCAAGAATTTAAGTAATTTAACAGGAAGTTTTCATGTTTGGCATTTGTGGTAGGATTAACCTTTGAACTGCTGTTCCTATAGATTATATAGCATCTATATTTAGGACATAGGAATATAAATAGCATAATTAAATGACATGTTAAAATGTCAATCTATTATAATATGATTCGCCATATAATGGTATTGTTTCAGAAATATGTTTAAAACTTCAAATTTTGAACAATGACCAAGGGTGGGAAGAAGAGAGGGGAAGTTTTACAAGAATTTTTAAGAGAATTCAAATATTATAAGTTTGAAAATTTTAAGGTCTGTATGAAACTCTAGAAATATTTTTTTAATTATATGCATCTCAATTCTAAAATGTACTGTTAATTTTATTGTTTTTAGTTGTGATTCTCTATTGTTCATTTTTATGTACTTGCCTTTATTTTTGAATCTTAAATAAAGGTAGCTATTTTCTTAGCTTGAAATTTTATCTTTTAATTTGGTTTCTCAGAAAGATCCATCTCTTGTGTTGTTCCCTGCTTCAGAGGTTAAAAAGTTCATTTTCTTCTTTGTATAAAGGAATTATTAGCATGAATGGTAAGGATTTATTTAATATCCTCTGTCTACTTTTACTTGCCTCCCTACAATCTATATTTCATGTCACTCTCACTTGACTGAATAAAGATAGTCTTATCCCATGCAACTTTTAAAGAATTAACACATCAAATATGTTCAGTTAATTTATTATAATTACTAACAGAATTGAGAGGAATTTTAAGTTAATTAAAGAATTGAGTTGTTTTCACCGAAATAACATGTTTTCATTAAGAAATAAAAATTCCATTCAATAGAATTGTCTGATTTACTAATTTTGATAGTTCTTAAGTTCTTCCAGTTAATAGTGATCCAATAATATTACTTTTTTACTTATTGAATGATGCCTATTGGGTTAGCCAAAAAGTTTGTTCGGGTTTTTCCATAACATCGTATGAAAAACCCGAACAAACCTTTAGGCCAACCCGATAAATTTCATTAGAAATAATAATTTGTACAACTTTATGAAGTAAAGTTCTAATAGTATAAAAACATCAGGGAAATTATGTTTTCTTGTTACTGTGGATTCTACTTGAAATATGCATTTGTCCAGTTTAATTGTTGGCAATATTTTCATTTCTCCAAGCTCTGAGATTTAATTAAATCATTTTAGTTTGAAAAATGTGAAATTTGCTTGTGTACAGCTCAACCAGACAAATATTTGTATCTAATATCTATTTTGTGCAAGTCATTTGAAAATTATGTAAATTCATATTGCTTTTTAATTTTATCCCAACATTATAATCTTTACCTTGGAATGGTTCTACACACACAAACACACACACACAAACACATATCTGTAAACATATAATTAGTTTAGACACTGTGTTAATATATTATCACTATAAGTTAACATGAAGCAATTGATTTTACCATTGTGTATTTATGTGCCACACTCAGGAGCTCGGTACAGCCCTGGGCATCTCCAAACGATCGAATCCCTAAGCAGTTTGAAGGGTGGAGTTGTTTTATAAGAAAATTGGAGCAGACTTCAATGACTTGAGTCAGCTGCAGAAGACAAGCTGCAGCCAGCAAATTTTCAATAGTATCTTCTTTCAATTGCAGGACACCTAAATGGTTTGAAAAAGTAAAGAATTATTATATATTCCATAAAGTAAGACACAAATATGATAGATAGCTAAAATTTTCAATTTCTTTAATTAATAGGGCTACTTTTTCTAGTGTACAGTAACTATTCAGGGAATACCTTTTGAGGTGAATATATGCAAGTGAGTATGTACAAACACTAATAAGATGGCTGAAGGGAGCCATACTAGATTATCAAAAACAACTGGAGCAAATGAACAGTGAGTACCACCATTGCAACAAAAAGCAATTTCTTGTTTCTTTATCATCTTAGACCTGCATCTAAATCTAATACTAAAAACTGTCTACATTATGACTCAAGAAGCATTATGTCATATTGTATAAGGGTTGTACAATGGGCAATACAGGTACCTGTCATTTGTGTGGAAAAATGTCTGGGTAAATAACATTAAGCTTATATGTCCATATTTTTGCATCTGTATTTATTAGCTGATAAGGATGACTTTGCCCAAATATTACATCTGGAATTAATGCCCAGCACCGTCTTAAAAGAAAGAAAATGTTGCCAAGAGTCCTCAGCTAAAGAATTGTTTATATGATTATTTTCTTAGGTATAAAAAACAGATTCTGTTTAAAAATATCTGTAAAGATTTTTAAAAACCAAGATCAGAGCAATTTAAGCTGTTTCCTTTATATTGATATATCTGTATTATTTTTGAAGCAAGAATTATTGATGAATTAGTGCAAATGTTGTAAGTTATTTTGATAAGATATATTCCTATATTTCTGTTTTAGCCAAGCTATAGGGAAATTATAAAGAATGATATTTCATATGGATTATATAAACTATAAAGTATTATTTTATAATTTTGTTTTATAAAATACCTTAATATGAATTCTATCTGATTGCATAACCATAAAAATGAATAATAAAAACTGTAAGCTGCTATGTATTCGCTTCGACCTCTAAAATGTGTTGTAAAGGGATCCAGCCCATTGGCAAACTTTCTTGTGTTGTTTCTTATCCTGGATTTTGAAGGGAGAGCCCTGCCTATATTTTATGAAACTCAGAGAAATATGAACTATTCTCAGATTCATCTGCTGTAAACATTGAAACTTGCCCTGGTTATTAAGAATAACATTTATTTCTCAATGAATGAAACAATAAAACTCATAGAAGAAAACATAGCATAAAAGCTCCTTGGGTCTTGGCAATAAGTTCATGGGTAAGACACCAAAAGCACAGTGAACAAAAGCTAAAATAAACAAGTGGGACTACATCAAACTAAAGATCTTCTCCACAGCAAAGGAAGCAAAAAATAGAGATGGAAACCTACAGAATGAGAGAAAATATCTGCAAACCTTATACATGTTAAGGGTTTAATATCCAAAATGTATAAAGGACTCATACAACTCAATAGCACAAAAGCAAATAATCCAATTAAAAATTGGCAAAAAACGTGGATAGAATTTTTTTTTCCAAAGAAGACATACAAATGATGAATAGGTATGTTAAATGGTGCTCAGCAGCACTACTCATCAGGGAAATGCATATAAAAACCACAATGAGATATCTCATACTTGTTAGGATGGCTATTATAAAAAAGAGAAGAGATAGTCAATGTTAGTGAGGCTTTGGAGAAAAGGGAACTTTTGTGCACTTTTGGTGAAAATGTAAATTCGTTCAGCCATTAAGAAAAGCAGTATGAAGGCTCCTAAAAAATAAAAAAAATATAGAACTACCATGTGATCCAGCAATCCCACTCCAAAGGAAATGAAAACAAGATCTGAAAGAAATAGCTCCTCTCCCTTGTTTATTGCAGCATTATTCACATGATATGGAAACAATTTAAATGTTCTTTGACACATGAATGGATAAATAAAATGTGATATACACACACACAATGGAATACTATTCAACTATGAGAAAGATGGAAATATTGCCATTTGTAACAACATGGGTGAACCTGGAGGGCATTATGCTAACTGAACTAAGGTAGACAGAGAAAGACAAATACTGTATGGGATCACTTGTATGTGGAATAGGGGCGGGAAAGGGAAGATGGAGAAATGTAGATCGAAGGGTGAAAACTTTCAGTTATAAGAAGTTCTCAGGATAAGAAGTACAGCATGGTGACTCTAGTTAATAATATGCATACTTGATAATAATAATACTGCATACTTGAAAGTTGCTGAGAGTGTATCTTAAACAGTATCACCAAAAAAAAGAGTTATCTATATGAGATGATGTGTGAATTAATTACCTTGATCTTGGTAATCATTCATATATATATACATATATATATATATCTGTGTGTGTATATATACATATATATACACACACATATATGTGTATATACATGATATATATATATATTCATCAAGTTGTATACTTTAAATATCTACAATTATATTTGTCAATTATTCCTTAATAAAGTTGGAATGAATGAATAAATAAATAAATATTTCTTGGCCCCCAAACTCATCCTGTTACCTTTGTTAGATAGTTTGATTAAATATGACTTTATTATTTCAAAAGAAGAGACTAAATCTATAGAGTTAGAATATCCCACTTCCACTCTCATTTTTACAAACAAGAATGTACCCACACCTCTCAAGAGAGAAAGAGAGACATGCTCTTGTAGCTTTGTGTTAAAATAGCTCTATTTTCTCATGGTCAAAAATTTTATAGTATATTATTTACCTCTTGCTCTTTTATATTACTGTATTTAAATACTGATTCTGCCACTTACTACTTTAGGAAATTTACTTAACTGGTTTATCCTTCAATTTTCTCACTTGCAGAGTCATAATAATAATAATGTGGGTTATATAATATAGAGTTACTGTGAGGATTGAATGAGTTAATACATGCCAAGCACTTACCGGTGTAAGCATACTGCACCAAGGAATCAAGTGCATTAGGATCGACTCCTTCCATCCTGACCTCTTCTTGTTTGGCTTCAAGCACATCATTAGTAAACATTGCAGCAAAATAATCAGACACTGCACTGAGAACCAACCTGGAATTAGGAATGTTTCATAGGAAATTAAATCAGTCCATAATCTCACTGAAAAACATGAAATATAGTCGGTAAGTTTTTAACACTGATGAGTACGTTTTCTGCATAAATCTTTCATAGTTCAGTAAAGTGTAGTGAAATTAGAAAGGTAAATTAAGTAAGTTGATTCTGTTTAGACAATTTGTGCTGTTTCTCTTCATCAATTTCTCTAAAGTTTGGCTCTTCTAAATATCACACAGGGAAACAGATCACATAGGCTAGTGCTTTTTCAATATAAAAACATAAAAATCTATTTTCCTCAATGCTCCAATTCGTAATCAATGGACTGATTCTTTCTCATTCATGCTAGCTATAGTCATTAAATGATCTGTCTGCTTAAGGATACTTACCGATGGGCTGGGATTCTGAGGTGTCCGGCAATGAGTAGCACATCACACAATTGTTTCTCTTTCAGGTAGTTCTCCATTTTATGAAGAGTTTGTTCCGCATGGTTTACAGCATGGAAGTGCTCCTCAGATCTACTAACATTCATTTCTTCAGGATGCTGTGTATCTAATCTAAAAGGGGGATGAGTGTGAGAATATATTTTTTTCTCCTAGTGGGTGTGCAAAAATCCAGTAGAAATTTAGGCTAAATTTATTTCTAAAAGAAATAAATAGAATTAAAGTAAACTTAAAATTTGCCCACCAATCCTAAATATTTCACTATTATTGCTCCCTAACCTCCATTAAAGTGAGGTGTCATGATTACTATTTATGTCTGGAATGTAACCATGGATGTGACTATGCATGGTTCAATGGCAGGGCTAGTGCTAATTGTTATATGCACAAACATAAACTTCAAGATACAAGCCTCTTTGATTTTTATTAGCATCACAATTATGCCATTTGGCATGAAATTGCAGGCATGATTCAAAATACTTTTCAAATTTGATTATATTCTGAAGCTTCTCCATGGAGTACTTATTACACATCAGAGATATTTCTTGAATAATCTCAAGGCCGAGACTTCCACAACATTGTTTACAATATGTCATTCCCATCAAGAAAATAAACATATTTCCATCTTTTATTTTTTTTCAGCTTTACTGAGATATAATTGACATACTACATTAAGTTTTAGATGTACAATGTGATTATTTGATATACATATATATTGTGAAAGGATTACCACAATAAGTTTAAAGTATCCATCATCTTACATAGTTACCATTTTGTGTGTGTGTGGTGAGAATATTTAAGATCTACCCTCTTAGCAATTTTCAAGTATACAATACAGTATTGTTAACTATAGTTACCATGATGTATATTAGATCCTCAGAACTCATTTATCTTCTAACTGGAAGTTTGTACCCTTTGACTGTTTAGGTAAAGATGATGACTGTTGAATCTGCAATAATGAAAGCTGTTTACATGTCTTTTCAACCTCATACAATGGTGGAATTTAAGTACTAACACAAGCACATAGAGGTTTACAGTGAGTAGAAGCTTAAAATTTTGATGGTAAGATGAACATACTTTTCTTGTTATGATTCTAGCTTCCAGGCATCATTTTCCAACACCAGTTAAGATTAATTTTAGGTCCCTCCCACAATTTAGGCTGTATTTCTTTGAAGACAATTGGCCCAGGGTGACATTACTCTCTTTTTGTCTGTGTAATTCAAATAAATGATTCACCTGCAAATCTTCTTAACCTTTAAAGATTATTTTGGACATTCTGTCACAATACTGTATGGACAATCAGGGTAATAGGATATGAATATCCTTAAAAATTGCTTATTTTTTTTTAGAAAGGAACAATCCCTTGGCACCATAGAATGGAAGGAATTCAGGTTTCACTTATCCTAATCTTTCCTCTGTTCAAGAAATGGTTTGATTCACATTGAGTCAATCAAACATTCAATATCTAATTATCTTAGCTGTCCTTGTGTATACTCCAGCATGTATCAGAGATGGGCATATTCTAAAGGAGGAATATGCTTTGGGAAGTTCTTGCTGGGAAATATTTCTTTTTCATTTCCTATGTGGATGCCTGTGTGTGTGTGTGTGTGTGTGTGTGTGTGTGTGTGTGTGAAAGAGAGAGAGAGAGAGAGAGATTTCCCTGGCAAGGACTTCCACTACTATATTGAGTAGAAGTGGCACAAGTGGGCATGCTTGTCTTGTTCCTCATCTTATAGGAAAACCTTTCAGTAAACATTGATATGGTGATTTTTACAATGGCCTTTATTATGTTGTGGTAGCTTCCCTCTTTTTTCTAGTTTGTTGAATTTTTTTTTAATAATGAAAGGGTATTTAATTTTGTAAAATGCTTTCTCTGCATCAGTTGAGATGATTGTTTTTTCCTATGTTATGTTAATTATAGGGTATTGCATCGATTGATTTTCATATGTTGAAACAACCTCACATTGCAGGAATAAATCCCACTTTATCATGGCTTATAGTCCATTTAATGTGCTATTGAATTCTGTTTGCTAGTGTTCTGTTGAAGATTTTTGCATCTATATTCATAAGAAATATTGGTCTGCAGATTTCTTTTCTTGTAGTGTCTGTCTAGTTTTGGAATCAGGGTAATGGTGACCTCATGGAATGAGTTTGGAAGTGCTCCCACCTCTTCAATATTTTGAAAGAGTTTGAGGAGGATTGTTATTAATTCCCCTTCAAATATTTTGTAGAATTCACCAGTGAAGCCATGTTGGTTCAGGCCTCTTCTTTGTTGGGAGGTTTTTTGATTACTGACTCAATCACTTTTTACTAGTTACAAGTTGGTTCATATTTTCTTTTCCTTCATGATTCATTCTTGTGAGGTTGTGTGTTTCTAGGAATTTGTCCACTTCATTTAGTTATCCCAAAGCTGGCATACAGTTGCTCATAGTAATTACAATGTTTTTGTTTTTTCATTTCTGATTTTAGCTACTTGAGTCTTCTCTCTTTTCCTCCTCATGCAGCTTAAGGTTTGCCAATTTTGTTGATGCCTTCAAAGAACTAACTATTGGTTTCATTGGTTTTTCTCTATTTTTTAATTCTTGATTTTGTTTATTTCTGTGTCAAATTTTTTTGTTTATTTCTGTGTCAATATTTCTTATTCCCTTCCTTCTGTTTCAATTTAGTTTTATTTTTTGCTATACAGTAGATTCTTATTATCTATTTTATGTACATTAGTGTGAATATGTCAATCCCAATCTCCCAATTTATCCCTTCCCCCGCCTTTCTCACTTGGTAACCATAAGTTTGTTTTCTACATCTGTGACTATTTCTGTTTTGTAGATAAGCTTATTTGTACCTTTTTTTTTTAGATTCCACATAGAAGTGATATCATATGATATTTGTCTTTCTATGTCTGACTTACTTCACTCAGTATGACAATCTCTAGGTCCATCCATGTTGCTGCAAATGGCATTATTTTGTTCTTTTTTATGGCTGAGTAATATTCCATTGTATATATGTACCACATCTTCTTTATCCATTCCTCTGTTGATGGACATTTAGGTTGCTTCTATGTCCTGGTTATTGTAAATAGTTCAGCAATGAACACTGGGGTGCATGTATATTTTCGAATTATGGTTTTCTCCAGATATATGTCCAGGAGTGGGATTGCTGGATCATATGGTAGCTCTAATTTTAGTTTTTTAAAGAACCTCCATACTGTTCTCTATAGTGGCTGAGGAATGAAGTTAGCTTTTTGATTTGACATCCTTTATCTTTTTTAATGTAAGCATGTATAGCTAAAAATTATCTGTTTAGCACTGCTTTTGCTGCTTATGATAAGTTTTGGTATTTTGATACATCTTTTCAACTTGAAGGACTCCCTTTAACATATCTTGTTGTGAAGGTCTAGTTGTAATAAACTTTCTCAATATTTGCTTATCTGCAAATATATTAATTTATCCCTCATTTTTGAAGGACTGTTTTTACAGATATAGAATTCTCATTTGATATTTTTTTTCTTTCAGTACTTTTTTCTTTTTATTTTTTTGGTATGCGGGCCTCTCACTGTTGTGGCCTCTCCTGTTGCAGAGCACAGGCTCTGGATGTGCAGGCTCGGCAGCCATGGCTCACAGGCCCAGCCACTCCACGGCATGTGGGATCTTCCCAGACTGGGGCATGAACCTGCGTTCCCTGCATCAGCAGGCGGACTCTCAACCACTGTGCCACCAGGGAAGCCCTCTTTCAGTACTTTAAATAGAGTCAGCCCTCCATACCCCTGGGTTCCACATGTTGAACCCATCCACAGATTTTTGTATCTGCGGTGGGTCCTGGAACGAATTCCCCATGGATACTGAAGGACAAATGTATATCATCCTACTGCCTTCTGTCTTGCAAGGTTTCTGATCATAAAATTATTGATAATTTTATTGATGATTCCTTGTATGTGTTGGGTCATTTCTTTTCTGCTGCTTTCAAAACTGATCTTTTACTTTCAACAGTTTCATTACAATGTGTCTGGGTCTCTTTGAGTTTATCCTATTTGAAGTTCATTTAGCTACCTGTATTTTAAATCTATGTCCCTCCTCAAATTTGGGGACTTCTTTACCATGATTTCTTCAAAGAAGGTGTCTGCTCTTTTTCTCTCTCTTCGCTTTCTGGGATTTCAGTTATGCATATATTGGTCTGTTCGATGATGGCTCTTAAGTCTCTAAGGCTCCATTCACTGTTTTACATTCTTTTTTCTTTGTGTTCTAGATTTGAAAATTTCATATAACTTGTCTTCAAATTCACAGGTTTTTTCCTGCTGGTTCAAGTCTGCTATTGAAACCCTCTAGTAAATTCTTCAATTTAGTATTGTATTTTTCATGTCCAGAATTTCTGTTTGCTTCTTTTTTGTAATTTCTCTCTTTCTTGATATTCTTATTTTGTTCATATGTTGCTTTCCTGATTTCTTTTAGTTCTTTTTCTGTGTTTTCCTTTAGCTCTTTGAGGATATCTAAGAAAGTTGTTTAAGTTATTTATCTAGAAATTTTAAAATCTGTTGTTCTTTAGGGTCAGTTTCCTGATATTTATTTTGTCCCTTTTGAATGAGCCATGTTTCCTTGTTTCCTTGTGATCTTTTGCTAAAATTGGGTATTTGGAAAAACAGTCACTTTTCCTAATCTTTGCATACTGGCTCTGTGTGGGGGAAGTATTTCACTAATCAGCCCAACATGAAAGTTGAGTTCTCAGGACTTTTCTGAGAATGCATCTCTGTGGACTTGCATGTGTGCTTTTTTATTCCAATCTCACATATACACACTTGCTTATACAGATCTTAATTTCTCTATGTCTCACCTCTGCTTCTTTGTCAGACCTTAGATATTCTTTTGTATACCTTTGCCTATAATTGCTTGCCCCCATGTATCCATGGGTCTGTAGTCCTGCAATTTTCATGTGCTATTGTACCTGCCACTACTTTTTGTGGCTTCCAACTTGGCATCCAAACCATACTGCTATTCTCATCTGATCATTGAGTTAGGCAAAACTGAAATTAGTTTGTTGCATAGCCTACAGATAGACCAGAATGTGGCCAAAATTTCCACTCATTTCTTGTATCTTGAGGGGGAAATCAAGAAATAAGTTGCCTTCTTCCAATTATGCTGTTCTATCCTGGTATAAGAGCAAGCATAAATGCCATGAAATTTCTGTTGATTTGAATGTGACCTTTTCTTGATCAGACATTTACTTGGCTGCTGTATATCCTTTATTTGCTTGCAGAGCTCCCATGAAGCTTTTTAAATCAATCTGTAGTTGCTTACTTGATATTTCCATAGAGGACAAGGATCTGGAACTTCTTAATCCACCATTGTGCTGAAATCACAGAAGTTACTGCAGTCTGATTTTAGTTAATTTTAAGGAGAATACTTGAGTTTCTTATGTTTTTCTGAGTAGTAGTGAAACAGATATCAGAACAATAAGCCTTTAATATTGCTTTTGCTGCAAAACTCTTTTGTAAAAAATTTACTTTGAGAAAAAATGGAGGGAATTATCTTAAAAAATTGGTGTCATTAATTTTGGAGGTCACTTTGGAAGGCAATTTGGAAATATACTTAAAAAATTAAAATATAGATACTTTGTAAAGATATTCTTGGCAAGCCTCTGAGTTTGAAGTTGAAAATCTGAATGCAGTTATTTTAGAGAATGTGCCTTTTAACTTAGTTCAAATGTTGTAAAGACACAGAACCACATGCTGCTAACATAGAGAGCATAACTTCTTATTTAGACATTTCTCAAATAGCTTCATATTTTTTTCTGTTGTAAATTCCAGTTTTCAAGTGAGTCATGGAGGTTAAATGGAAACTTAGCCTTCTTCTAATGATGTTAACTTAGTTCCCAAAACTCATTATAGAAAAGAGCATTTTCTTACTGAGGGAATGTAAAACTACACAGAAAATTAATTTCTATTTTTTTGTATATGGTGATGCTGGACCATATGAAAGATTGCTCTCTTCAATCCAAGGGACAAGCTTATGGCTTAAATAAAATTTTTGTAGTGACTCTCCTTTGGAGAGCTGTTAAAGCTTCATCCATGTGCTTTTCTTGGCAAATAGAAGGCACTCAGTAAATGCCTGATTAAGGTATTAATTTATGCACATTTTTAATGCTGTTGTAGCTTGAACTTTATTACATTTGGAGTCCTGGAAGTGTATGAATTAAATCTCAGAAGCAAATCACAAACTTAGAGCTTCTTCTTGCTAAGATAGCTATTCAGATAATATAAACTTGCAATCATGCAGATAATATAATGATCTGAGTGGCATAAATTAAGCCAACATTCTAAACCTATAGTAGGTATAAATTTTTCTCTGAAGAAATGATGTATTCTTTTGTGTGAAATAAATATTTTAATATATCATATGGGATTATATATTAAGATATCATCTGTTGTAAATGACTGAAATTGTTATTTGAAAGGAAATATTATATATGGATAATACAAAGCAAATGCCTGCAATGTTTCCATTAAAACCAAAACATTTTGCCATTTATGAAGGCTTATCAGTTATTAATGTTGGGGATAATATATTTTAAAATTTTGTTGTTACTTAATTATGATAAATGATGATGGCATCAAAGTTGAAATCACTTTCATCTAGGACTCTAAAATTTATTTGCTCTTAGAATTTTAGCCTCCAGAATTGTTAGAAAGTACGTTTATATTGTTTAAGTAATCAAGTCTGTGCTATTTCATTTTGGCAGTCCTAGAAAACTAATGTAAGCTATATATAAAATTAAATATGATAAGGTCAGGTAATTTTTTCCATTAGTTTTATAAACATTTACTGAAAGCAACTATATGTATTTAACAATAATAAATGACAAAATCTCGAGATGTCAAAAACATTAAATATTGCATTAATTGCATTTTTAAAATTAATAAAATTTGAGAGGAGACAGTGTGGTGTAGTTATTAAGAACTTAGGCTTTTTACTCAAATGCTTAATTTCCATTCTGACACTTAATTAAGTGACTTTAAAAAATTTGCTTATCTTCCCTAATACTTAAATCCTCTCATCAGTAAACTTGTGCCAATTCCAAAGAGGTTTTTCTGAACACAACAGGAAATACTCATTAAATATTAGCTATCCTAGTCACTAAAAACACCAGCACAAACACCACTGTCATCATTGTAATCTCATCATCATAATCACCATTTTGGGTTGCCACAATCAGTGAAAGTGGCAGAAAAAAATACAGGGTAGCCTTAGAAGTATACAAAAAGAATACAGGTGAGCTTAGCTTTGAAGGATGGGCATGGCCTGGATGAGCAGAAAAGGGTGAAAAAGGTATTTGAAGAATGGAGAACAAGATGAACAAAAGTTTGTCATTGTTGTAACTGCTGTTATTTTTCCCCAGCTAGATTTCTCATAACATGTTAGATGGAATGTAGAAGTAGCAAAGTAAAATTTAGACTAGGAACAGAGATTAAACACCAGGAAAATCATGGATCTTTTATGAAACCTGGTGTAGGCAGTGAAAACTGAGAAAAGGGATATCTGCAGTCAGGAACTGAGTCAATAGGAAGGAGTTGCTCTGAATGAGTTAGTCTGAAGGGCAGTCCTAGATTACACCTGATAGTGACTTGACAAAGAAGCAAAGAGAGTAAAAGTATTTAGCATTTGGTTGCAGTGAGACTCAATTTGAAGGTCTTCCCTGAGTGAAATAATGGCAATTCTGAGCCAGATGCCTGGCAGCAGAAAAGTACACAGCATGTTCAGCATCTGCATTTGACTATCTTCATTGGGGTGTACAGATTACATGTGGAACAAAAGTGAAAGCAATAAGTAGCATTCACAGATTTAATGAACTACAGCAAGGACAAGAAAGAATAATATAGAATTGTGATTTAAACAGCAGCAGGGTCAAGAGAAGTTGGTGGTCTTTTTACTTCTTTGGTGTGTGTTATTTGGGGGAAAATTATTTAACTGAAGGGAACCTAATGGGTTTTTTTTTATATTTTTTTTGGTTACACCATGCTGGACAAAAAGTACCTGAAAAGAGGTTGACAAACCAGAATGATGAGACATTCACACAATCTATGCATACATGATAGTCCCTTAGATGTGAAGATTGATGTGTGAAGTTTGTTGAGGCTGGTGAAAGACTTTTATGTAGCAATTGCTAATGCTTTGGGGTTTCCAATGGGAACAGTGGGTGAGGCAAGGGAAAGTAGTCTCCCAACCAGTTTCTTAATATGGTATTAAAATGTTTGCTTATTTATTGTTTTAATATGGTTTTCTAAAGACTGTTGATAGTATTTTGTTACAATGTTACTGTAACAGAGAAGAAAAAACCTGAAATATATATAATAGCCCATTCTCAAGGCTCCGCCTTCCAGGCTTGACCTTTAAATCTATAACACATTTCATTCATATAGAGGTAAAAAGTTGTGGAACAGAGAATAACATTTGTCTTATTGGAGGTTTACAGGAACATTGTGACCTGACCTACACGGGGGACAGCTGCAAGAACAAAGGATTCTGACAACAAGAAGTTTGCAACAACCAGCC
Source organism: Tursiops truncatus (assembly GCF_011762595.2). Classification (NCBI taxonomy): domain Eukaryota; kingdom Metazoa; phylum Chordata; class Mammalia; order Artiodactyla; family Delphinidae; genus Tursiops; species Tursiops truncatus. Next base: position 55,377,158 of record NC_047055.1, read on the forward strand.
ACCTCCGCCCCACCCCTTTTCGTATTAATAAGGAAGTCTGAGTTCTAACTTGGGGAAGATGGTTCTTTGGGACACTAGTCCACCATCTTTTCAGTCTGCTGGCTTTCTGAATAAAGTCGATATTCCTTGCCCCAAAACTTCGTCTCTCGATTTACTGGCCTGCTGTGAGGGAGCAATACGAGCTTGGACTTAGTAACATTACTATTCTTCATTTGTTTTATAAGATTCATGAAATTTGTGAGTGACTTATGTTAAATACAGAGGTCAGATTTCTGCATCAATGATAGAATTCTTTTAATAAGGCATATTTTTTAAAATATAAAAATATTTTATCATGAATGATCCTATCTTGGAAAATATATTAATTTTCTTATAGGAATTACATTTGTAGTTCTACCTAAGTTTTTTATATTGTAAATGAATATATTTCTATTCAAAATAACAATTTCAATCTACTAATGGAAAATGAACGATTATAGAATGCTGAATAATAAGTTATGAAATCTGGTATAATCATTTGCAAGTAAAGCAGCCAAGTCACTCACTAAGTATTGGTACATGTTGACTCAAGATTCCTTTTGGATAAGTTATTGTAATTAAGTCACATTTTCCATAATATATTGAATCTGTGATGTCTATCAAGTGTTTCCTTTAACATAAGCAAAAAGCTGTTAGAGTTGATAATAAAACATATCACAGTGTTTTTAATGTGAAGAGCTATACTTGTTTCCAATATGTTTATGTCTTCCAGGAGTGCATGTAGTTTTTTCCTTTTGGGAATCATCATGGAAGGCTATTTGTTATATATAAAAAAGCTCATTGACACCCTCATTTTCCAAGCTTTCTTGGTAAGACCTTAATGTTGTTTTACAAAAATTGTCTGAATTTATGTCTGTGCAGATACACACATCACAGTTCTACTCACCTTAGTGAAAATGTGCTACCTAGTGTAAGTCAATTTCAAGATCAAGTCCTAGACCTAGATTAAAAAGAAAAATGTATATTCTCATCTATACACCAAACAAAAATTAGATAGAGACTGTAATATAGATAAATATGTGGAATATAAAACCAAGGCTTTGCATATCATCATATAAAGACAAAATAATATATTTTAAAAGGTATTCTCAGGAGAATGCTGTAAACTGAAGTGTTACTACTTAGAGTGCCCTATACTCCAAATGCTATTTGATTTTGCTGTTGTCTTTCTTAGTTTTGAAATAAAATTTAATGAAAGAGAGAAATAATCCAAAGGACAAAGTAAATAAAACTAATGGTAGTGAATTTTAATGATAATCTTTATGGAAAAATGTTAGCTCTTAAATAATTGTTTTACTTGTTGTACTTGTGACCTTCCTCTCTTCATTCTAAAATACAGTTAAAGAATTTCTATCTATTTTACATATCTAAGTGAACTATAATTAAATTAGTAATAGGGAGAGACTGACGATCATGCTAATATATTTACTGTGGGTAATGTTCAAATGTCTTCCAAATATTCATTCTTCAAGCAGAGTAAAATAAATATTAACATGCTAACCAAGTGAAAATATTTATTTATAAAAATAACTTTAGCTCTTTTAGATCCAAAAGAGCTTTTGTGAAAATAACAACAAAACTTCTTCATGAGGCTGAAGTGGGAGCTGACAAAACTGACACTTGCCTTATGGATACCTGTTATGACCTATTTCCCTTCAGAGTTGCTATATAGTAGGAGACACAATTTGAACAACAATATAACTAAATTATTTTTTAAATGAGCTATGTAATTTATAATTTTAACTATGGAGAAAATTCCCACATAAATATAAAACAGTCTTTTATGTTGGTCTTCACTATCAGAAAAGGAAGACTTACATATCCTCACACATTAACAGTATAATAATAATCATAATCATAATTACAGACTAATGAGTGTCAGTTATGAGTCAGGCAATATGCTATATATTTTCTTATATATTAAGTCTTTTAATATTCACTGTCTGTAAGTTAAAAATTTATCTCTATTTTTCAGATATGGAAACTCAGGCTCAGAAAGATTTAAAAATTGCCTAATATTATGTAAGCTAGTAAATGAAGAGTTAGGTTTCAAGCCAAACCAAGATCTGTCTGATCCTAAGGCTGATTTATTTCTAGTACTCCACAATACCATTTAACTACTTACATTACATTGCACATTTAACTTACAGAAGGTTGGAATCTTTGTATTGTATTCTAAATAGTTGGTACAGATAAAGTACACATTTATTCTAAAGAAAATCTTAGAAAAGATAAATTTGTTGACAGCAGTTTTATAATTTATGAACTAAAAATTCAGAAATTATAATAACTTCTGAAAGCTTCTTAAATCATTTATGATACTGATAAAATGTAAGCATTACAAGTTAGTGACCTGGAAATCACATTTTTAACTCAAGATATTTTAAGGTAGGAAGATAAGGGATCTGGGGATTGCTTGACTTAGAAGTCATTTGAGAACTGTGTTAATTACCTGGGCTGACCTACTAACTTCAGCATTTTAGAGTCTTTACTTTTAGAACTTGTTTCAGAAAGACAGGGCTCTTGAAGCTGTGTCATTTATTGTCCTCTAAAAAAAATCTTATCTATGGATATTTTAAAAGATAAAAACTATGTTCTTCACTACCAGATTTTAGAGGAGACACATGAAAAAGGGAATGATATTTCTCTTTGAAAAAATATTTCCAGGTTGAAAATGAAGTGTTTTGCTTTTGATTTATATTTTTTAGATTCTTGTGCCAAATATTTGATTTGTAGCATAGTTGGAAAACAGGAAATACAAGAATAAACAAAAGCAGAATAATGAGTTGCATCTTAATCTAATAGAGTTGGATGGCTTTATTGCAATTTGCATATATGTTTTATCTGAATACTTAGGCCACACACAGTGTTCTTGCTTCTTTTTTCAGAGTGATGTTATTCCCCAACCCAAAGTAGAACTACTGATGACATAGTGACAGAAGTAGAAATGATGAACTGAAATAATCCCTCCCTCTCAGTGATTTAAGAATACTCTATTGAAAGCAGTACAGTACAATCCTCTAAACCTACGTTTGGCATTCTCTGAGAATCACATCACTGTTTTGTTTGCTACTTATATTTTTCTTATTTCTAAACCATTCATAGGATCAAATGAATCTGATCATATGTTTACATCAGATGTTTAAAGTATTCAGGGCCTGTGATTGTATTAATAGAAAAAGAACACAGTGGTATTTTTCAGAGTGTTGTTGTAAAGGCAGAATTAAAATATAAATGTAATTCATACATGGTACGTAAGTTCTTGAAAAAAACATTATAATAGGTTGTTCAGTTCTCAAAGCTTGATTAAATTTGAATGTAAAAAGCAAAATATATTTTTTAGACTGAGTTTAATGTTTCTGGGAAACATTTTTATTTTGTTTTGTCTTTCATAGTACTTGTGAATTTGGCATCTAGATGTCTAGGTAAGGAAATTTGTCAGGATCTAGTCAGTCATTAGGAACTACTGGAGAACAAATGAAATGCAAGTCTCAGAAAGCAAAAAACCAGCAATACAGGCAGACAGATGAGGATGAAGTGGGCTGAGAATTATGGAAAGACAAGACACAGGATTAAAAGTATGAACTATATTCAGGAGGAGCCAATGGAAAAGAAAAAAGTCACAATAAAAACATTATATACCATATCATATTATAAATTATCTTAATTGCAATAATCATTAGAGCAAAGGAAACCACCTAAAAACATAATAATGAAATATGGCTGTCTTATTCAAAATATGGGAGTCTTATTTCCCATGATTTAGCCATAACAAAGTTATTATTTCTGGTTGCCACACAGGTTATAAAATATTCTACTCTACATATACATTTTTTGGAGGTTTTAGTTTTCCATATTTACTATGCATAAAATATCTCAAGGCCCCTTAGTGGTCACCAGGGAAGTATAGAATGAGCTAGCATTTTACTAGTCTTTGGAAGGAAAAAAAATATCAAAATTAAAGTATCAGAATCTATTATGTTAAGATCGTATATATATATTTTAAAATTATTGCAGTATAGTTTCTTTATAATGTTGTCTTAGTTTCAGGTGTACAGCAAAGTGAATCATTATACATATACATATATCAATTCTTTTTTAGATTGTTTTCCCATATAGGCCATTGCAGAGTACTGAGTTCCATGTGCTATACAGTAGGTCCTTATTAGTAATCTATTTTATATATAGTAGTGTGTATATGTCAATCTCAATCTCCCAATTAGTATCTCCCCCCCTTACCCCATGGTAACCATAAGTTTGTTTTTTACATCTGTAGGGATCATACATGTTTTAGTATTTCCATAAGAGTGGGAATTTAAATTTTGTCATCCCTCATTTGATTGGGTTAAAAACTAAGCTCAAAGTTTGGTTAATCCTCAAAATGACATCTAATTTTTCTAATATGATTAGTGGTTTTATGCACTTCTGTCTTTCCCCTAGATCAGTAAATTATCCCCTTTCTAATTATTTGTGGAAATTAAATTACCTGAATTTTAATGAAGTAGAAAGTAAACTCTTCTATTCTTTCCATTAAATTGCAGGATTGCTTTACATAATTAAACTATTAATGATTAATTCATGAACATATCACCATTTGTTTTTACTAAATGGAATTCTAAAGTATCAATATATTCTATATTCACATTAACTATTATAATGGTCCTTTAGAACTTCTTAATTTGGACTTCACTAATTCAAAATTTGTAATAATTCAAACAAATGGTAAGACGTAGTGGTGAAGCCTGGAGCAAATCCTCACTCATCATGGAGTTGAGGAGGCAAAGGCATTTTCCCAAGATTTTTCTGGGCACCTCAGGGTCTTGGTGCTCTGGCCTGGTGTCAGGCCTGAGCCACTGAGGCTGGAAAGCCAAGTCCAGGACATTTGGCCACCAGAGACCTCCTGGTCCCAAGTAATATCAAATGGCATAGGCTCTTCCAGAGATTTCTGTCTCAATGCTAACACCCGGCCCTACCCAATGGCCAGCAAGCTCCAGTGCTGGAGGCCCCAACTTAAACAACTAGCAAGAAAGGATCACAACCACACCCATTAGCAGAGAGGCTGCCTAAAATCATAATAAGTTCAGAGACACCCCAAAATACACCACCAGAAGCAGCCCTGCCCACCAGAAAGACAAGATCCAGTCCCACCCACCAGAACACAGGCACCAGTCCCCTCTACCAGGAAGGCTACACAAGCCACTGATCAATCCTTACCCACTGGTGGCAGACACCAAAAAGAATGGGAACTATGAACCTGCAGCATGCGAAAATGAGACCCCAAACACAGTAAGTTAAGCAAAATAAAAATAAAGAAAAATATGCAGCAGATGAAGGATCAAGGTAAAAACCCACCAGACCAAACAAATGAAGAGGAAATAAGCAGTCTACCTGAAAAAGAATTCAGAGTAATGATAAGAAAGATGATCTAAATCTTGTAAATAGAATGCAGAAAATACAAGAAACATTTAACAAGGACATCGAAGAACTAAAGAGCAAACAAACAATGATGAACAACACAATAAATGAAATTAAAAATTCTCTAGAGGGAATCAATAGCAGAATAACTGAGACAGAAGACCGGAAAACTGAGCTGGAATATAAAAGAGTGGAAATAATTATCACAGAACAGAATAAGGAATAAAGAATGAAAAGCATTGAGGACAGTCTCAGAGACGTCTGGGAAAATATTAAACACACCAACATTCAAATTATAGGGGTCCCAGAAGAGGAAGAGAAAAAGAAATGGTCTGAGAAAATATTAGAAGGTATTAGAGTTGAAAACTTTCCTAACATGGGAAAGGAAATAGTCAATCAAGTCCAGGAAGGGCAGAGAGTCCCATACAGGATAAATCCAAGGAGAAACACGCCAAGAAACATATTAATCAAACCACCAAAAATGAAATACAAAGAAAAAATATTAAAAGCAGCAAGGGAAAAGAAACAAATAACATACAAGGGATTCCCCATAAGGTTAACAGCTGATCTTTCAGCAGAAACTCTGCAAGCCAGAAAGGAGTGACACAACATATTTAAAGTGATGAAAGGGGAAAACCTATAACCAAGATTACTATACCCAGCAAGGATCTCATTCAGATTTGACACAAAGTTAAAACCTTTACAGACAAGCAAAAGCTAAGAGAATTCAGCACCACCAAACCAGCTTTACAAAAAATGCTAAAGTAACTTCTGTAGGCAGGAAACACAAAAGAAGGAAAAGACCTACAAAAACAAACCCAAAACAATTAAGAAAATGGTAATAGGAACATACATATCAATAATTACCTTTAATGTAAATGGATTAAATACTCCAACCAAAAGACAAACTGGTTGAATGGATGCAAAAACAAGACTTGTATATATGCTGTTCTCAAGAGACCCACTTCAGACCTAGAGACACATACAGACTGAAAGTGAGGGCATGGAAAAAGATATTCCATGCAAATGCAAAGCAAAAGAAAGCTGGAGTAGCCATTCTCATATCAGACAAAATAGACTTCAAAAATAAAGAGTATTACAAGAGACAAAGAAGGACATTACATAATGAACAAGGGATCAATCCAAGAAGAAGACACAACAATTGTAAATATTTATGCACCCAACATAGGAGCATCTCAATATATAAGGCAAATGCTAACAGCCATAAAAGGGCAAATCAACAGTAACACAATTATAGTGCAGGACTTTTTTTAACACCCCATTTTCACCAATGGAGAGATCATCCAAAATGAAAATAAATAAGGAAACAGAAGCTTTAAATGACACATTAAGCAAGATGGACTTAATTGATATTTATAGGACATTCCATCCAAAAACAACAAAATACACGTTCTTCCCAAGTTCTCATGGAACATTCTCCTGGATAGATCATATCTTGGGTCACAAATCAAGCCTTGGTAAATTTAAGAAAATTGAAACCATATCAAGTATCTTTTCCGACCACAAAACTATGAGACTAGATATCAATTACAGGAAAAAAAATTTGTAAAAAACACAAATACATGGAGGCTAAACAATACACTACTAAATAACCAAGAGATCACTGAAGAACTCAAAGAGGAAATTAAAAATACCTAGAAACAAATGACAATGAAAACATGATGGCCCAAAACCTATGGGGTTCAGCAAAAGCAGTTCTAAAAGGGAAGTTTATGGCAATAAAATCTTACCTCATGAAACCAGAAAAATCCCAAGTAAATAACCTAACCTTACACCTAATGCAATTAGAGAAAGAAGAACAAAGAAAACCCCAAAGTTAGCAGAAGGAAAGGAATCATAAATATCAGATCAGAAATAAATGAAAAAGAAACAAAGGAAACAGTAGCAAAGATCAATAAAAAACTAAAAGCCATTTACTCAGCTATAAAAAGAAACAAAATTGAGTTATTTGTAGTGAGCTGGGTGGACCTAAGGCCTGCCATACAGAGTGAAGTAAGTCAGAAAGAGAAAAACAAATACTGTATGCTAACACATATATATGGAATCTAAAAGTGAAAAAAAAAATGGTTCTAATGATCCTAGGGGCAGGACAGGAATAAAGACACAGATGTAGAAAATCTGCTTGAGGACATGGGGAGGGGGAAGTGTAAGCTGGGATGAAGTGAGAGAGTAGCATTGACATATATTCACTACCAAATGTAAAATAGATAGCTAGTGGGAAGCAGCTGCATAGCACAGGGAGAACAGCTCGGTGCTTTGTGACCACTTGTATGGGTGGGATATGGAGGGTGGGAGGGAGACACAAGAAGAAGGGGATATGGGGATATATGTATACATATAGCTGATTAACTCTGTTATACAGCAGAAACTAACACAACATTGTAAAGCAATTTTACTCCAATGAAGATGTTAAAAAAAAAACAAAAACAAATGGTAGACTGATACTGTTGAAAAGAGTTTACCAAGCCAAATGCAAATATATATCATTTAAGGAGAAGACACACTCTTAAGATATATGAGAAACAATTATTTATTAATACAATCCAAAAATATAACCCTCATATAAACAGAGAAGAACCATTTGGTTTTTGATGTACTCATTACAGATAATTTTTGAATAGATATAGAATTAATAGCCCTAAGAGGGCATATGCATTTAAAACAATTTTATTCCTTTTCCAAACAGAATCTGAATCCCATTTGTATAATACCCTACCAGCTAAGAGTGATTAGGGAAAATAAATCAAATTTGAATGAACAGACTTTTCTACACAGAAGTATTCAGAATGATTCCTCTTTACCTAATGTCAAATGATGAAAAGATGGCACTTTCTCAATTCTTGTGGAAAATAATATGGATAATGCAGATTCATTCAATTCAGCAAGTTTTATTGAGATCCTACTATGTACAAGTGCTGATTAATCATGCTGTGTAACACTTCTGAATAGCCTACCACTTTCTTTAGAAGGTCTTTTGGTCCGATTCTCAAGAGACGATATTTACAGCCTAGTGTTGTCCTATGTTTCTACATACATTAAAACAAATATGAAATATGAACCAAAAGGGAATACTATTGCCTTGAAGTAACCATTATCTTATCCCCTCTCCACATGTATTCTGTATGCCTAAAACTTACCATAATTCATTTTCTTCACTGAATTTCAGTTAAACTAACTTTGAATATTGAGAAGAAATTCAAGCAGAATAAGGTTAGATAAAACCTAAGCTTGGAATTGTCACGGCATCTTTGAGCAGGTTTTATACCAGAAGGTCTGTGCTAATATCTGTAACACCTAGAAATATAAGCAGACTTAGACAAATCTTGATTTTATTATTCTTCCTATTTATAGAAATGTGAGGAGAAGGTATGAGAATTTCAATTCCTTATGTTAAAGCAATCTTTATGTTCTGGAATGAATTCAAGCTACAGTGTCAATATCAATAACAATCATAGCTAACACTGAATAATCAATTTCTATATGACAGGTATTTCTCATAGCTCATGTAAAGTAACTCATTTCATCCCATCAACAACTCTATTCTTATACTAATTACATTGATAAGGAAATAGGCTGTGCAGATTGATAAAGTAAACTGCTGGACATAAAGCTGCTAAACAACACAATCAGAATTTGAATCCAGACAGTCTTTCCTTAAAGAGCCAGAATATTAACTACTAAATAACACCACCTCTCTTTCTAAAACATCTTGTCTCATTTGTCTCTCTCATGATTAATTTTGGAGATTAAATGCAGACTAATAATGTCTAACCATACATTAAATCTTATCAGGATCTGGTTAATTATAACAGCTGTAATGCATCAGAATTTTTCAGGCATCTCAGAAGTTGGAAGTTTCAAATATATATATATTTGAAATAATAGTTACAGAAACTTAAGAGAGAAGCAAAACTTCAAAAACCTCACTGAGTTCTGCCTTGAGAAGTAGGAATGGCTTTCTTGACATAACAGAATCCATTTTTGCCTAAGCCATTTTGTGATCTAAGGCTAGCCACAACCACAATGCTTGCCCTTGAACAGGTCTTAATAATTAATGATCATTTTTTGGTGGGAGGGATGTGCATACGGCATGCGGGATCTTAGTTCCCTGACCAAGGATTGAACCTGTGCCCCCTGCAGTGGACCATCAAGGAAGTTCCAGTAACTTATGATCTTAAAGGAACAAAGGAATGCAGGAGCAGAGATAGTGCAGTGATAAAGCAGTGTCCTAGTTCCTCCTCAAGGAATATACATAATATATCTTGGAGTTCTGCAGGAGCTAAGGTCCCCAACCAGGTGTAGGATGGAATGATGATGTTGACTCTCCTAACTTCAATCTACTAAAGCTTGGACTCTGTAGACCTTTGCCCCAATTCTATGCTGAATTCTCCTCTGCTTAAGCCCCTTCATGAATATGCACATACCCTTAGCTTAAAACTTCCCCAGTTTTTGCTATTCAGGGAGACACTGCTTTAGGAAAGACCCCGGTGCTCTTACTTGCTGCAGGTAATAATAAATACTTCCTTCTGCAGATCTTTGGCTTGGTCATGTCTATTGGCTTGACACCCACCAAGAGGTGAAACCACTTTTCAGGTAACATCCTCACAGCCATATTTTAACTCATAGCTGTAAAGAAATTGGTAGTATCTGTACTATATATTGCATCTATACTATATTTGGAGGTAAACTACCCTTTCCACTCTTATGTATTGATTTTTCTAAACACCTTTGAGACACATTTAGGTAATTTTGTTATTGAAGGCTTTTTTAGTACCTAGCTAACTGAAATATTTTATAAAAAGAGTACAAGAGTTTATTCATCCACTTAAACATTTATTGAATGTCTACTCAAAAAGGAAGGAATATATGGAGGGCCTTCTCCATTCATGGCTTCATGAGAGGAATTATTACGTACTGTGTAACTAAACTGGGAAAAAGGACCAAAATCCATATTATCATGAGTAACCAGTAACTTTAGATTCACAACATTATAGCTTCTGTAAAAATATTTTTGAAAAACATAGTATAACATTGTACTTTATATCTATATTTAATATAATTAGTTTGCATTATTATATTTTAATTACTATTATTCTACAGCAATCTAATCGGACACTAATCTACACCATATTTTTAATTTCTTATATATTTATTAAAATATAGTTGATGTATAATATTATGTTAATTTCAGATGTACTACATAATGATATGACATTTGCATACATTATGAAATGATCGCCATGAAAAGAATAACCTTAACCAAGGTGGTGAAAGATATATACTGTGAAAACTATAAAACAATGATGATGGAATTTGATAAGGATACACATAAATTGGAAGATATCACATGATCTTGAATTAGAAGAATTAATATTGTTAAAGTGGCAATAGTACTCAAAGCAATCTACAGATTTATTGTAATCCCTATAAAAATACCTGTGATATTTTTCACAGAACTAAAAAGTAATCCTAAAATTCATATGGTACCACAAAATAACCAAAATTGCCAAAGAAATCTTGAGAAAAAAGAGGCTGGAATTATCACCCTCCCAGACTTCAGACTATACTATTGGGGTTGCCAAAAATTCATTCAGGTTTTTCTGTAACATCTTATGGAAACAAACAAATGAACTTTTTGGCCAACCCAATACAATGCCACAGTAATCAAAACAGTATGGTACTGGCAAAAAAACAGATACATAGATCACTGGAACAGGATAGAGAGCCAGAAATGAAGCCACACTTATATGGTCAATTAATCTATGACAAAGGAGACATGAATATACAATGTGAAAAAAAAAGCATTTTCAATAAATGGTGCTGAGAAAACTGGACAGTGCCATGTGAAAGAATCAAACTGGAATACTTTTTCACACCATAACAAAAGTAAACTAAAAATGTATTAAAGGCTTAAATGTAACACCTGAAACCATAAAACTCCTAGAAGAAAAGAGCCAGTATGTTCTTTGACATTGGTCTTTGCATTATTGTTTTTTGTATATATCTCCTCAAAGAGTGGAAATAAAAGCAAAAATAAACAAATGAGACTACATCAAACTAAAGTTTTTGCATAGTGGCAGAAACTATCAAGAAGACAAAAAGGCAGCTTACTGAATGGGAGAAAATATTTGTAAGCAATATATCCATAGGGGTTATTATCCAAAATATACAAAGATTTCATACAACTCAGCACTAAAAAAAATCAACACAATTAAAAAATGGGCAGAGAACCTCAACAGACCTTTTTCCAAAGAACACATACATATGGCAAACAGACACATGAAAAGATGATTGACATCACTAATCATCAGGGAAATGCAAATCAAAATCACAGTGAGATACCACCTCACACTTGTAAAAATGGCTATTAACAAAAAACAAGAAATAACAGTTGTTGGTGAGGATGTAATCTAATATTTTAAATCAACTTTCAATTAAAAAAAAACACCCACAAAGTAAAGGTTAGGACAATGGCTTCATTTGTAAATTGTAACACACATTTTAAGAAGAATTAACATTATTCCTTCTCAAACTCTTCCAAAAATTATAAAAGGGGGGGGCAATTTACAACTATTTTATGATGCCAGCATTGCTGTATTAATAAGGAAAAGTTATCACAAGAAAACAGGAAAACATCTGTCATGAATATAGATATAAACATCATCAACAAAATACTAGCAAACTAAACCCCACAGCATTTTTAAAAGGATTATATCCAATGATCAAGTGGGATTTATCCCAGGAAGCTTGAGACAACAATCAAATGTCAATCAATATAATAAAGCATATTAGTAGAATGAAGGGAAAAAATACATGACAATCTCAATTGATACAGAGAAAAACACTGAACAAAAGCCAAAAATTTTTCATGATTAAAATAAGACACTAAGAGTTGAAGGGACCTTCGTCAACCTGATAAAGGACATTTATGAAAACCTGACGGCTAACATAATACTTAAAGCTGAAATAAACCACAGTGGGTTACCACCTCATAGCCATTAGAATGACTATTAAAAACACAAATGAACAAACACAATCAGAAAATAACAAATATTGGTGAGGATGTGGAGAATTGGAACACCCGTACATAGTATGTAAAATGATACCACTGGGGATAGCTGCATGACATTTCCTCAAAAAGTAAAACAAAGAAGTACTGTATATTTCAGCAACTCCAATTCTGGGTATATACCCAAAGAATTGAAAGCAGAAACTGAAACAAATATTTGTTCAACAATGTTCACAGCAGACTTATTCCACAGTCAAAGGGTGGGAAGAACCCAAATATCCATCAACTGATGAATGCATAAACAAAATGTGATATATACATATAGTAGAATATTATTCAGCCTTAGAAAGATTGAAATTCTGATATATGCTGCAACATGGATGAATCTTGAAGATATTATGCTAATGAAATAAGCCAGAATAAAGGATGAATATAGTGTGGTTCCACTTATACTATGTGCCTAGAATAGTTAAATTCATAGACATGGAATATAGGATAGTGGTTATCAGGGTCTGAGGGAGTTATTTTCAGTGAGTACAGACTTTCATTTTGGGATTAAGAAAATGTTCTTGAGATGGACAGAAGTAATGATATGAGTGTTCTAAATGCTGCTGAACCAGACAGTTGAAAATTGTTAAAACGGTAAATTTTGTTATGTATATTTTATCATAATGATAAAAAAGAAGTATTGCTGAAAGAAGTTAGAACAGGTATAAATAAATGAAAATATATCCTGTGTTCAGGGATTAGAAAACAATGTTTATACGATGGCAATACTTCTCAAAGCAATCTACAGATTCAATGCAATCCCTACCAAAATTGATATTCAAATGAGTACGTAATAACAAGGGGCACTGCATAGCCAAAATAATCCTGTAAAAGAATGAAGTTCAAGTACTCATACATCCTGATTTCAAATCTTAGTACAAAGCTACAGTAATCATGAGAGTGTGGAACTCCCATAAGGAGAGACTTATAGACCAATAAAATATAACTGAGAGTTCAAAAATAAACCTATATATCTTTGGTCAATTGATTTTGGACAAAAGTGTCAAGACCGTTTAAAAGGGGGAGAATATTCTCTTCAACAAATGGTACAGACAAAACTGGATGTCCACATGCAAAAGAATGAATTTGGACCCTTACTTCAAACCACATTAAAAAAAAAACTCAAAATGAATCAAAGATCTTAATGTAAGAGCTAAAACTATAAAACTATTAAAAAAAATGGGGTATATCTTCATTACCTCAGATGTCAAAATGGTTTCTTAGATATGACACCAAAAGTAGAGGCAAAAAAATAAATTAATACATTGGACTTCACCAAAGTTAAAATATTCTGTTCCAGAGGATATGATCAAGAAAGTAAAATGAAAACCCACAAAATGAGAAAAAAACATTTTCAAACCATGAACCTGATACAGAACTTGTGTCTATAACATATACAACTAAACACCAAAAGACAAACAACCCAGCTAATACATGAGCAAAAGATTTGAATAGAGAGTTCTCCAATGGAGATATACAAATGGCCAACAAAAACAGGAAAATATGCTAAACATCATTAGCAATTAGGGAAATGCTAACCAACACCACGAGATACCATTTCATACCCGTTTGGATTTTGGAAACCAGGTGTGGGAAGGCAGAGTGTGGCACACTGTCTAGCATGATAATATGTATGTTCCAATTTTGTGTTTAAGTTAGTAGAAAATTGGGATTCATTGACAGTTTTCTAAAAGGGCAGTACCATAATCAGAATTCAATAATCTTATTATTAGGGATAAGTTATCTAGTAATTCATGTAAACCCTTACAATGTAATTTATTTTTAATTTGTATCAAATCTCATGACACATAATTTATAACTTTAGAACTAATCTCTCTTGGAAATGTATTCTATTTTTCATGTATTATCCTTCTGTGAGCTTCAGGGGTTAAACTGTAGTTTATGAATAAATCTGTAATCAACTATTTGTGCATTTAATAGTTTTATAATAAGGAAATTATTCTCCATCAATTTTATTAAATTTGTAAAGGATCCCTTTTTAAACTATTTTTACCTTGCTACACAATAAAAAATGCCCTTTTAAACCCCTCTTTAGGTGATTTAAGCACAATGATTAACATTCTCCTATCACTAGTCAAAACTCAAAGGATAAACTTTGATTAAAAATCTTCTAACAAACAAAAGCCCAGGACCAGAAGGCTTCACAGGTGAAATCTATCAAACATTTAGAGAAGAGCTAACAACTATCTTCCTCAAACTCCTCCAAAATATAGCAGAGGGAGGAACACTCCCAACCTTATTCTATGAAGCCACAATAACCCTGATACCAAAACCAAAGATGTCACAAAAATAAAATTACAGGCCAATATCACTAATGAACATAGATGTAAAAATACTCAACCAAATACTAGCAAACGGAATTCAACAGCACATTAAAAAGATCATACACCATGATCAAGTGGGGTTTATTCCTGGAATTCAAGGATTCTTCAATATATGCATATCAGTCAATGTGATACACCATATTAACAGCCTGAAGTATAAAAACCATATGATCATCTCAATAGATGCAGAAAAAGCTTTTGACAAAATTCAATACACATTTATGATAAAAACTCTCCAGAAAGTGCATGCAGAGGGAACCTACCTCAACATTATAAAGGCCATATATGACAAACTGACAGTCAACGTCATTCTCAATGGTGAAAAACTGAAAGCATTTCCTCTAAGATCAGGAAAAAGACAAGGGTGTCCAATCTCACCACTATTATTCAATATAATTTTGGAATTTTTAGCCACAGCAATCAGAGAAGAAAAATAAATAAAAGGAATCCAAACTGGAAAAGAAGTAGTAAAACTGTACCTGTTTGTAGATGACATGATACTAAACATAGAAAACCCTAAAGGTGCCACAAGAAAACAGCCAGAGCTAATCGATGCACTCGGTAAAGTTGCAGGATACAAAATTAATGCAGAGAAATCTTTTGCACTAACAATGAAAGATCAGAAAGAGAAATTAAGGGAACACTCCCATTTACCACTGCAACAAAAAGAATAAAATACCTAGAACTAAACCTACCTAAGGAGACAAAAGGCCTGTATGCAGAAAAGTATAAGACACTGAACAAAAAAATCAAAGACAATACAAATAGATGGAAAGATATAACATGTTCTTGGATTAGAAGAATCAATATTGTGAAAATGACTATACTACCCAAAGCAATCTACAGATTCAATGCAATGCCTATCAAATTACCATGGACATTTTTCACAGAACTCGAACAAAATAATTTTACAATTTGTATGGAAACATAAAAGACCCTGAATAGCCAAAGCAATCTTGAGAAAGAAAAACGGAGCTGGAGGAATCAGACTCCCTGACTTCAGACTATACTACAAAGCTACAGTAATCAAGGCAGTATGGTACTGGCACAAAGACAGAAATATAGATCAAGGGAAGAAGATACAAAGCCCAGAGATAAACCCACGCACATACGGTCACCTTATCTTTGACAAAGGAGGCAAGAATATACAATGGAGAAAAGACAGCCTCTTCAATAAGTGGTGCAGGGAAAACTGGACAGCTACATGTAAAAGAATGAAATTAGAACACTTCCTAACACCATACACAAAATAAACCCAGAAAGGATTAAAGACCTAAATGTAAGGCCAGACACTATCAAACTCTTAGAGGAAAACATAGGCAGAACACTCTATGACATAAATCACAGCAAGATCCTTTTGGAACAACCTCCTAGAGAAATGGAAATAAAAACAAAAATAAACAAATGGGACCTAATGAAACTTAACTTAAGACTTTTGCACAGCTAAGGAAACCATAAAGATGAAAAGACAACCTTCAGAATGGGAGAAAATATTTGCAAATGAAGCAACAGACAAAGGATTAATCTCCAAAATATACAAGAAGCTCATGCAGCTCAATATCAAAAAAACAAACAACTCAATCTAAAAATGGGCAGAAGACCTAAATAGACATTTCTCCAAAGAAGACATACAGATGGCCAACAAACACATAAAAAGATGCTCAACATCACTAAACATTAGAGAAATGCAAATGAAAACCACAATGAGATATCACCTCACACCGGTCAGATGGCCATCATCAAAAAAATCTAGAAAAAATAAATGCTGGAGGGGCTTGGAGAAAAGCGAACCCTCCTGCTCTGTTGGTGGGAATGTAAATCAATACAGCCACTATGGAGAACAGTATGGAGGTTCCTTAAAAAACTAAAAATAGAACTACCATACGACCCAGCAATCCCACTACTGGGCATATACCCTGAGAAAACCATAATTCAAAAGTATGCATGTACCAAAATGTTCATTGCAGCAGTATTTACAAAAGCCAGTACATAGAAGCAACCTAAATGTCCATGGACAGATGAATAGATAAAGAAAATGTGACTCATATATACAGTGTAGTATTGTTCAGCCATAAAAAGAAATGAAATTGAGTTATTTGTAATGAGGTTGATAGACCTAGAATCTGTCATACAGAGTGAAGTAAATCAGAAAGAGAAAAGCAAATACCGTATGCTAATGCACATATATGGAATCTAAAACAACAGTACTGATGAAACTAGTCGCAGGGCAGGAATAAAGACGTAGGCATAGAGAATTGACTTGAGGACACAGTGGCGGGGGAGGGGAAGCTGGGATGAAGTAGAGAGTAGCATTGACATGTATACACTACCAAATGTAAAGTGGGTCCTAGTGGGAAGAAGCTGCATAGCACAGGGAGATCAGCTCGAGGTTTTGTAATGACCTAGAGGGGTGAGATAAGGAGGGTGGGAGGGAGGCTGAAGAGGGAGGGCATATGGGGATATATGTATACATATAGCTGATTCACTTTTTTGTACAGCAGAAATTAACCCAACACTGTAAAGCAATTATACTCCTATAAAGATATTAAACAAAAAACTCATGGTGACAGGTCATAAATATTCTCCAATTTATGTATTCAGTAAATAGACAATCTGATCTATTTCATAGTTTCATAAATTTTGGTACTGGCCAAATAATTTAACATTATGGAGAAATATTTGGTCTCAGTCTTGTGAAAAATGTGGTGGTTCACAGATTTGATTTCGGCAAGAAATCACTGCATGAAATAAAATCATGAAAGTAATAAAAAATATTTCTAATTTTAACAATGCTTAAGTGTTTCAGAAATATGGTTTTCTTTAGTTTTTTTTACAGCGCATATATTTTTTATCTTCATCCTTTAATTTTACTTTTTTACTACAGCTTAGCCATTCTTTGCCAAACATTGGTGGTTGTTATTTATTTTCTCAAATAAATCAACCTTTATAGAAGTATTTTCTTATGAGTGTCTTTATCCCCATTAGAGTTGTTGATTTATGTTTGTTTATGTCTGTGTGATGTGTTGATTATTTTAATGAAGCTATCTTTCCACACTGACTACTATATGTTTCCTAGAATTCAAAAACAGATATGCCAAAATAACTCCATGAAAGATACTGTAGAAAATGTTACACTTTGCTTGGAGAAGGGTCAAGTAAATGTACTAAGGAAGAAACACTTGCTGTAACTGCAGCAGAAAATAACAGCTAAGCAGTAAGTTGAATTTGTATTTCTATTTCCAAGGATAACAGTTTTAAAGTGAAGGTCTGTGGTTCTTGGTAAACAAAAGTGTATTTGAATTAACCCTTTTTGCATTTCATACCTGAGACCCAGGTTCTGCAAAAGCTTTCACAGGCACACATTTCTAAATAAGGCATAAAATATTATGCTAAGCTATTGGAAACTAAAGCACATACAGAGATAAAATTCACAAATTGTCTGCTTGTTCTTTGCCTCCTCAGGTATAAATTGCAATTTGATCATTAGTTTGCACATGTAGTCACTCATTTAACAAAATAAGTACCGATATTGAAGGCTCTATGCAAAGTGTTTGGTGGCTATCTCTCTCTCTCTACAAGGAAATTGTTGCTTTTCATTGAGCCAATACACAGGCACATGTATACTTACAAAGAGACATGAGAAAATATACATTTAATATTTCTACATCAAAAGTTCTGTACTTATCATTTATATTCAACTTTTCCCAGAAAGGATTGTGGTGCCTAGAAACATTAAAATATATACTAAAGAACCATTGCAATCAGACATAAACTATAAAAGATAGCTTTCAAAACAAGCAAAAAACTGAAACTAACAGCAAATTACCAAGCATCTAGTGTAAATTAGTTATTATAGTTGAGCAGTAAAGTTTTTTCTGTGTTTGTTGTAAGCCAAATCAAAAGGAAGCCATGTTCTGTCATATAAATTTTTGAAAAACAGAAGCATTCAAGTTAATTGGGAGAAACAGGCTTTTTCTTGACATAAAGCTAAAAAGAAACCTTTTTGTTGACATTAAATAATGAACATTTTGTTACTCAAAGACACTGAAATATTTCACAAGCCAAGTTTCCTCTTAATGCCTTTCTGTAAAAACTGAAGGCATTACATTATAAATTCAGAAAAGTTGGGTTTACCCAAACTTTGGGTTTGTTTTACCATATCATAACATTCATGATTGTTGCTTTTGGATGAGCTAACATAATAGAGAGCATTTACAAAATCTGATGAATGGAAAGTTAGCATGTGGCCTAGTCCAATGGTTCTCAAACACCAATCAGATGTATTCAGTAGAGCTGTTACATCAGTATCACTTGGTGACTTTTAGGTCACACAATATAGGTCCTTGAGGCATGCCTCCCACAGATTCTGATTCAGTATGCCTGGGGCAAAGCCCAGGTATCCTCCTTTTCAAAATGGTACTTAGGTGATTTTGATACTTTATATTGTCTCTCTCAAATATCACTGGTTTCAATTGAACATGTAAAGTACTGGAAGATAATTAATAATTGAATTCCCTGATAAAGTACAATTCAACAAATATTCATTGAGCACCTTCTATGTACCAAGCACTCGGATACCTAGGTGAGCAAGATAGAATTTCAGCTCTTGTAGAACTGGTATTCTGGAGTGAGGGAGGTTATCAATTAATAAGATAATTTCAACAGTGAGTAGTGTTATGAATAAAATAGAACAAGACAATGTAAGGTAGACAATTAATGAAAAGATGGGAATTGATTAGTTGATGGAGGGAAGATAAGTACCTAAAGTACTAATAGTGTTTACTGTTGATTAAATTATAAAGACCAGTATTGGATTTAATTTCTGTAGTGAAGACTGAAAGACTGACATTTTATTTTTGTTTACTGTGAGACCAATCATAATCTGTATAGAAATGGACTGCATAAACACCTGCAGGTTTTGTAAAAATTTGGGCTCAATAAAAATCCTTCAATATACCTGATAATTTTAGTACATCCTTGGCTGAGACCCCAGAGTACTAAGTCATAAAAATATTTTGGGTCTAAATATTGTAAAGTCCTAAAAGAATCTGAATATGTCTCCATATTCATGGAAATAACATGGTAAGCTAACAACCTCAAGGGACTGAATGATTTGAGCAATTAGATGGGGGTCATTTAATATTATCTATTAAAGTACTGAAGAATGTACTCTAAATGCAACAATATAATTAAAAAATAGTTAATGTAAGCTACTCTTTGTGACAACAGATAACTAACAGATTAATCTGATTCTTAAAGTCGGGCCTAATTCACAAGTTGAAAAACTCATTATCATCATGGAGGTTAATACTTAACTCTTACTTGTGTATATATCCAGTTCATTGAATACAATTAGAATTTTTATGATATATTAAAACAGCTCCTTAAAAGAGAAATCTTTTTGGTCCAGCTAATAACCTAAGCCATAATGATTCTAGAAGTCTTATTTTATTTTATAGACTTTTAAGAACTAGTAATACTCATGTATATGGAAAGTATACAATTGGTCCATGAATAAATCTAGACTATAGAATCCAAGGCCAACAAGAGTTCAAATCATGCTTTAAAAAATCAAATGCTGTTATTAATAAGTTTTCCATGTAAAATAAAACAGCAGAGATGGCTAAACTAATAGTTGTTTTCCAAATACATATTATATTAAGAGATCCAATTTCTTAAGAAGAAAACCGGCAATAAGGTTTTCCTAAAAATCTGTATTGAATTATAATTCACATACCATAAAAGTCACCTAAAGTGTGCATGCAGTTCAGTGTGCACATGTAAACTTACTTCAACTCTTTTTTGGAATAAGACATAACTAAATAAATTCATAAATAAATAAATTTACATTTGTGGCAAGCACAAAAATAAGATTGGATAATTAATCTGTGTGTGTGTGTGTGTGTTTGTAAAGTGGTTGGCATCAGCTGGAGAGGTTGCATGGCTCAGGCAGAGAATATTGGATTTAAAGTCAGAAGAATTCAGAGAGAATATCAGACCTGCCGTTTGTTATTAACTCATTAACTTAAAAGGGGTAACAATCACAACCTTCTTCACAGTGTTGAGATCAAATGAAGTAAATGTGTGCCACTGTTCTGTAAACTGTAAAGCACTCCCATGCATGGAGAAACAATTATCATTTGAAATTATTTATAATCTAGAATGCTATGTCAGGACCAACAAAATGTGATATAAAAGGAATTAATATAAAGCCTTAGGTTTAGGTCCAAAATATATGAAAGAAGAGAATTGGCTTGCCATTAGTAGCTCAAAGTTAAAAAGCCCTACTGGATTAGTTGACCACATCACATTATGAACCAATAGAGTGTAATATACCTGACAAAATAGGCCAATACACTGTTTGGATACTTTACTACAGAAGTTTCCTGATACAGGGGTGGGTGGGGGCAGGGTACAGGTGATAGCAGACTTATCGGACTCATTGGTCAGATTACATGTGCAGATTTAGGTCTAATTATAGTTACCATCCTCTAAATGAGGTATATTGAAATTGAAGTATATCCAGAAGAGAATATCTAAGATAGTCAGGACCCTGGAAAAATAGGTGATATGAAGAGGAACAGTTGAAGAAAGTAAGATACATATATTATGTTCTGTAGGTGCAGAAAAGGAAGAGATCATCGTGGCTGGAGTGGTCAGGGAAAGCTTTAGGTGACGGGTAGAATCTAATTTGGTATGAAAATGGAATCTGAAAAAGACGTGTGTACTGGTGAGAGCTAATTATATAGTCATCAAATCTTGGATTTCACTTCTATTAAACTGAATTTGAAGGACTGAAAAGCAAATACAAAGCTGAGTCAATATAAGCTATTGAAAACACTTGCTCCAGCAATAGGGAAAAGGAGAAATTTCTTCCTAAACAAGTTCATGGATTAAAATGTTTGTACGAAAATTTAGAAAACAATGTCTCAACACAGAAACATTCATTAATAAAGGCGGAAGGTGATATATGCCATAATGATAATCATCAGAGTCTGCCCTTTAAGTGAGATTACTACAATTCTGTGATATTACAAAGTAACTGGAATCTTTTGTTTTCATAGAAACAATGACAGCTGAGAGCTAACCTTTATGATGAGGTTGGTGATCACTCTCACACTTTACCCCTGATGGCAAAAAGAGAGATTGTATAGTGTTACTTGCTGGAGTTTTGGATATTTGAGGTAAAAAGTGGAAACTGAAATAAAATGTTTGTGTATCTGTATTTTAAATTAATAATAATAAAGGAGAAGAAAAAAAAAGTTCATGCCAGGTAAGAGAATTTTAAAAACAAAATAACCTTAAACAGTTTACTTTAAATAAAATATTATTTAAAATAAACTATAATTGATTATTTATGGGAAATCTATTCCATTATAAAATTATTTTCTTAGATGTATTTCTAAAGTAACCTAAACCATGGTTCTTGTGAAATGGTTATCATCTGTCATGACATCATTAGAGTTGTGATAATTTTATGTAGTCCTCTGCTAGTTAATATATAACATTGATCAACTGCATGGCAGTAACATTCAGGACCTCTTGAGTAAATAAGTAAATATTTCCTATGTAGTCTTTCTCTCTCTCTCTCACTCTCTGTGTGTGTGTGTGTGTGTGTATATATATATGTAAAATATTCACCAAATATGTAGATACCAATTAATTCAACACTACAGTTTGAAATGAAAGCTCATATATTTAACAATGCATTTTCATTAAAATAACAAAACAGTAAATGTAGTTCATGAGAAAACAATAATAACTAGCCTTTAAGTATGATATTGATTGAATCCTCATGTGAAATGAAAAGCTTTTTAAATGTCATCTTCTTAATTAGTGCACCCTTTAAATAGTGTTATAAAGTTATACACTAGGGACTTTCAGCTATACTGCATTAGATTACTACAGATAGGTGTATGCTAAAATGCTAAAATGTACAGGGTATGCTAAAACATTAAATAAATTTACCATTCCTTTTTTCAGCTTTATTGAAGTATAATGGATAAATAATATTGTAAGATATTAAAGTACACATATGATGATGTGAAATACTTATACATTGTGAAAGGATTCACCCCATCTAGTTGATGAACACAACCATCACTTCAAATTTAATTGATTAATTAACTTTTCGTGAGAACATTTAAGTTCTACTATCTTGGCAAATTTAAATTATACAATATGGTGTTATCAACTATAGTCACCACATTAAATTAGATCCTTAGACCGTATTCATCTTATAGTTGAAAATTTGTACGCTTTTACCAACCTCTCCCTATTTCCTCCACGCCCCAGCCTCTGTCAACCACTTTTCTATTCTGTCTCTATTACTTTTTCAAAAAATTTACACTCAACAACTCTAGCTATTTTTGAATAATAGAGTTATACCTTGCTTCATCGTACAACTTCCTTCATCATTCTAGCTTATATCTTTATATTTTATTCTTTTTTGCACCTTTACCTCCAGCTATATTGAGATATAATTGATATGTAACATTGTGAGAGTTTAAGGTGTACAACATGATGGTGTGATATTCATATATCATATATATTGCAAAATGATTACCACAGTAAGGTTAGTTACCACCTCTATCACCTCAGGTAATTTTCACTTATTTTTTGTGATGAGACCATTTACGTTCTACTCTCTTAGCAACTTTTAGGTATATAATACAATATTGTTAACTATAGTCACCATGCTGTACATTAGATTCCCCAGAACTTATTCATCTTATGACTGGAAATTTGTACGCTTTTACCAACATCTCTGTATTTCCACCACTCCTCAGCCCCTGACAACCAACAATCCACTCTCTGTTTCTATGAATTTAGCTTTTTTAGATTCTGCATATAAGTGAGATCATACAGTATTTTTTGTTCCCTGCCTGACTTATTTCACTTAGCACAATACGTTCGAGGTTCATTGCTGTTTCAAATGGCAGATTTCTTTCTTTTTCATTGTTGTATAATATTCCATTGTGTATGTTTATGTATATACATATATAGATTTAGACAGTGTATACAACTATGTATACGTATACACATGCACACACACATATATACATGCATACATATCACATTTTCTTAATTCATTCATCCCTCAACGGACACTTAGGTTATTTCCATGCCTTGGCTTATGTGACTAACACTGCTATGAACATGGGAGTGCAGATATGTCTTCAAGATACAGATTTCATTTCCTTAGTATATATATCTATAAGTGGAATTGCTAGATCACATGGTAGTTCTATTTTTAATTTTTTGAGGAAGCTCGAAACTGAGTTCTATAGCAGATACACCATTTTACATTCCTACCAAGAGTGTACAAGCATTCCCTTTTCTCAACATCTTCACCAACACTTGATATTTCTTGTATTTTTTAATAAAAGCCATTCCAACAGGTGTGAGATGATATCTCCTTGTGATTTTGATCTGCATTTCCCTGATGATTAGTGATGTTGAGAACCTTTTCATGAACCTGTTGGCCATTCGTAAGTGTTCTTGGAAAAAGGTCTATTCAATTCCTCTGCCCATTTTTTAATCTAATAATAATAATATTTTACTATTTAGTTCTTTATATATTTTGGATATAAATCTCTTATCAGATAAATGGTTTGCAAACATTTTCTGCCATTCTGTAGGTTGATTTTTTTTTAATTTTGCTTTTCAGTTTTAATTCTTTTAAACATACAATAGAATTTATTGTGTTTTTCCAGATTTCATTGTTTTCCTTTTTTTCTTTTATTTATTTATTTATTATTTTTTAATTTTTTACTTTTAACATCTTTATTGGAGTATAATTGCTTTACAATGGTGTGTTAGTTTCAGCTTTATAACAAAGTGAATCACTTATACATATACATATGTTTCCATATCTCTTCCCTCCTGTGTCTCCCTCCCTCCCACACTCACTATCCCACCCCTCTAGGTGGTCAAAAAGCACTGAGCTGATCTCCCTGTGCTATGCAGTTCCTTCCCACTAGCTATCTATTTTACATTTGGTAGTGTATATATGTCCATGCCACTCTCTCACTTTGTCACAGCTTACCCTTCCCCCTCCGCGTATCCTCAAATCCATTCTCTCATAGGTCTGTGTCGTTATTCCCATCTTGCCCCTAGGTTCTTCATGACCATTTTTTTTTTTAGATTCCATATATATGTGTTAGCATACGGTATTTGTTTTTCTCTTTCTGACTTTCTTCACTCTGTATGACAGACTCTAGGTCCATCACCACACTACAAAAAACTCAAATTTGTTTCTTTTTATGGCTGAGTAATATTCCATTGTATATATGTGCCACATCTTTATCCATTCATCTGTTGATGGACACTTATGTTTCTTCCATGTCCTGGTTATTGTAAATAGAGCTGCAATGAACATTTTCGTACATGATTCTTTTTGAATTATGGTTGTCTCAGGGTATATGCCCAGTAGTGAGGTTGCTGGGTCATATGGTAGTTCTGTTTGTAGTTTTTAAGGAACCTCCATACTGTTCTCCATAGTGGCTGTACCAATTTACATTCCAACCAACAGTGCAAGAGGGTTCCCTTTTCTCCACACCCTCTCCGGCATTTACTGTTTGTAGATTTTTTCATGATGGCCATTCTGAATGGTGTGAGATGATATCTCATTGTAGTTTTGATGTGCATTTCTCTAATGCTTAATGATGTTGAGGATTCTTTCATGTGTTTGTTGGAAATCTGTATATCTTCTTTGGAGAAATGTCTATTTAGGTCTTCAGCCCACTTTTGGATTGGGTTGTTTGTTATCTTGATACTGAGCTGCATGACCTGCTTGTAAATTTTGGCGATTAATACTTTGTCAGTTGCTTCATTTGCAAATATTTAATCCCATTCTGAGGGTTGTCTTTTCATCTTCTTTATGGTTTCCTTTGCTGTGCAAAAGCTTTTCAGTTTCATTAGGTCCCATTTGTTTATTTTTGTTTTTATTTCCATTTCCCTAGGAGGTGGGTCAAAAAGGATCTTGCTGTGATTTATGTCATAGAGTGTTCTGCCTATGTTTTCCTCTAAAAGATTGATAGTGTCTGGCCTTACGTTTACGTCTTTAATCCATTTTGAGTTTATTTTTGTGTATGGTATTAGAGAGTGTTCTAATTTCATACTTTTACATGCAGATGTCCAGTTTTCCCAGCACCACTTATTGAAGAGTCTGTCTCTTTTCCCCACTGCATATTCTTGCCTCCTTTATCAAATATAAGGTGACCATATGTGCATGGGTTTATCTCTGGGATTTCTATCCTGTTCCATTGATCTATATTTCTGTTTTTGTGCCAGTACCATACTGTCTTGATTACTATCGCTTTGTGGTGTAGTCTGAAATCAGGGAGGCTGATTCCTCCAGCTCCGTTTTTCTTTCTCAAGATTATGCTGGCTATTAGCGGTCTTTTGTGTTTCCATACAAGTTGTGAAATTTTTTGTTCTAGTTCTGTGAAAAATGCCAGTGGTAGTTTGATAGGTATTGCATTGACTCTGTAGATTGCTTTGGGTAGTAGAGTCACTTTCACAATGTTGATTCTTCCAATCCAAGAACATGGTATATCTCTACATTTTTCGTATCATCTTTAATTTCTTTCATCAGTGTTTTATAACTTTTTGCATACAGGTCTTTTGTCTCCTTAGGTAGGTTTATTCCTAGATATTTTATTTTTGTTGCAATGTAAATGGGAGTGTTTTCTTAATTTCATTTTCAGATTTTTCATCATTAGTATATAGGAATGCTAGAGATTTCTGTGCAATAATATTGTATCCTGCTACTTTACCAAATTAATTGTTTAACTGTAGTAGTTTCCTGGTAGCATCTTTAGGATTCTGTATGTATAGTATCATGTCATCTGCAAACAGTGACAGCTTTACTTCTTCTTTTCTGATTTGGAATTCTTTTATTTCTTTGTCTTCTCTAATTGCAGTGGCTAAAACTTGCAAAACTATGTTGAATAATAGTGGTGAGAGTTTGCAACCTTGTCTTTTTCCTGATCTTAGTGGAAATGTTTTCCATTTTTCACCATTGAGGACGATGTTGGCTGTGGGTTTGTCATATATGGCCTTTATTAGGTTGAGGAAAGTTCCCTCTATGTCTACTTTCTGCAGGGTTTTTATCATAAATCTGTGTTGAATTTTGTCAAATGGTTTCTCTGCATCTATTGAGATGATTATTTGGTTTTTCTGCTTCAATTTGTTAATATGGTGTATCACATTGATTGATTTGCATATACGGAAGAATCTTGTATACCTGGGATAAACCCCACGTGATCATGGTGTGTGATCCTTTTCATGTGCTGTTGGATTCTGTTTGCTTGTAGTTTGTTGAGGATTTTTGCATCTATGTTCATCAGTGATATTGGCCTGCTGTTTTCTTTCTTTGTGACATCCTTGTCTGGTTTTGGTATCAGGGTGATGGTGCCCTCATAGAATGAATTTGGCAGTGTTCCTCCCTCTGCTATATTTTGGAAGATTATGAGAAGAATAGGCTTTAGCTCTTCTCTAAATGTTTGATAGAATTCGCCTGTGAAGCCATCTGGTCCTGGGCTTTTGTTTGTTGGAAGATTTTTAATCAATTTTCAATTTCAGTGCTTGTGATTGGTCTGTTCATATTGTGTATTTCTTCCTGATTCAGTCTTGGCAGGTTGTGCATTTCTAAGAATTTGTCCATTTCTTCTCAGTTGTCCATTGTATTGGCCTAGAGTTGCTTCTAGTAATCTCTCATGATCCTTTGTATTTCTGCAGTGTCAGTTGTTACTTCTTCTTTTTCTTTTCTAATTCTATTTATTTGAGTCTTCTCCATTTTTTCTTGATGAGTCTGGCTAATGGTTTATCAATTTTGTTTATCTTCTCAAAGAACCAGCTTTTAGTTTTATTGATCTTTGCTATCATTTCCTTCATTTCTTTTTCATTTATTTCTGATCTGATCTTTATGATTTCTTTCCTTCTGCTAACTTTGGGGATTTTTCTTCTTCTTTCTCTAATTGCTTTAGGTGTAAGTCTGGGTTGTTTTTTGAGACGTTTCTTGTTTCTTAAGGTAGGATTGTACTGCTACAATCTTCCCTTTTAGAACTGATTTTGCTGCATCCCATAGGTTTTGGGTCATCGTGTTTTCATTGTCATTTGTTTCTAGGTATTTCTTGATTTCCTCTTTGATTTCTTTAGTGATCTCTTGGTTAGTTTGTAGTGTATTGTTTGGCCTCCATGTGTTTGTATTTTTACAGATTTTTTTCCTGTAATTGATACCTAGTCTCATAGCCTTGTGTTGGAAAAGATACTTGATATGTTTTCAACTTTCTTAAATTTACCAAGGCTTGTTTTGTGATCCAAGATATGATCTATCCAGGAGAATGTGCCATGAGCACTTGAGAACAATGTGTATTCTGTTGTCTTTAGATGGTATATCCTATACATATCAATTATGTCCATCTTGTTTAATGTATCATTTAAAGCTTGTGTTTCCTTATTTATTTTCATTTTGGATGATCTGTCCATTGGTGAAATTGGGGTGTTAATGTCCGCAACTCTGATTGTGTTACTGTTGATTTCCCCTTTATGGCTGTTAGTATTTGCCTTATGTATTGAGGTTCTACTATCTTGGGTGTATAAGTATTTACAATTGTTATATCTTTTTCTTCGATTGATCCCTTGATCATTATGCAGTGTCTTTCTTTGTCTCTTGTAATACTCTTTATTTTAAAGTCTATTTTGTCTGATATGAGAATTGCTACTCCAGCTTTCTTTTGATTTCCGCTTGCATGGAATATCATTTTCCATCCCCTCCCTTTCAGTCTCTATGTGTCCCTAGATCTGAAGTGGGTCTCATGTAGACAGCATTTATATGGGACTTGTTTGTGTATCCATTCAGCCAGTATATGTCTTTTGGTGGGAGCATTTAATCCATTTACATTTAAGGTAATTATCAATATGTATTTTCCTATTACCAGTTTCTTAATTGTTTTTTTATTTGTTATTGTAGATCTTTTCCTTCTCTTGTATTTCCATCTTAGAGAAGTGCCTTTAACATTTGTTGTAAAGCTGGTTTGGTGGTGATGAATTCTCTTAGCTTTTGTTTGTCTGTAATGGTTTTAATTTCTCCATCAAATCTGAATGAGATCCTGCTGGGTAGAATAATCTTGGTTGTAGGTTCTTCTCCTTCATCACTTTAAATATGTCCTGCCATGCCCTTCTGGTTTGCAGAGTTTCTGCTGAAAGATCAGCTGTGAACCTTATGGGGATTCTGTTTTGTGTTATTTGTTGTTTTTCCCTTCCTGCTTTTAATATTTGTTCTTTGTATATAATTTTTGATAGTTTTATTAATATGTGTCTTGTTGTGTTTCTCCTTGGATTTTTCCTGTATGGGATTCTTTGTGCTTCCTGGACTTGATTAATTATTTCCTTTCCCATATTAAGGAAGTTTTCAACTATAATCTCTTCAAATATTTTCTCAGTCCCTTTCTTTTTCTCTTCTTCTTCTGGGACCCCTATAATTCAAATGTTGCTGCGTTTAATGTTGTCCCAGAGGAGTCTGAGACTGTCCTCAATTATTTCCATTCTTTTTTCTTTATTCTGCTCTACAGTCATTATTTCCACTATTTTATCTTCCAGGTCACTTATCCATTCTTCTCCCTCAGTTATTCTGTTATTGATCCCTTCTAGAGAATTTTTTTATTTCATTTATTGTGTTTTTCATCACAGTTTGTTTGCTCTTTAGTTCTTTTAGTTCTTTGTTAAACGTTTCTTGTATTGTCTCTATTCTATTTCCAAGATTTTGGATCATCTTTACTGTCATTATTCTGAATTCTTCTTCAGGTAGACTGCCTATTTTCTCTTCATTTGTTAAGTCTCATTGATTTTGTCTTGCTCCTTCATCTGCTGTGTGTTTTTCTGTCTTCTCATTTCGCTTAACTTACTATGTTTGTGATCTCCTTTCGCAGGCTGCAGGTTCATAGTTCCCGTTGTTTTTGGTGTCTTCCCCCAGTGGCTGAGGTTGGTTCATTAGGTTGTGTAGGCTTCCTGGTGGAGGGGACTAGTGCCTGTGTTCTGTTGGATAAGGCTGGATCTTGTTTTTCTGGTGGGCAGTTCCAAGTCTGGTGGTGTGTTTTGGGGTGTCTGTGGCCTTATTATGATTTTATGCACCCTGTCTGCTAATGGATGGGGTTGTGCTCCTGTCTTGCTAGTTGTTTGGCATAGGGTGTCTTGCACTGTAGCTTGCTGGTCGTTGAGTGAAGCTTGGTCTTGGCATTGAAATGGAGATCTCTGGGAGACTTTCACCATTTTATATTACATGGAGACACAGCCCTGATGACTGAACTTGGCTCTCCCACCTCAGAGGCACAGCCCTTACACCTGGCTGGAGAACCAAGAGCCTTTCATCCACACGGCTCAGAATAAAAGGGAGAAAAATTAGAAAGAAAGAAAGATGATAAAATAAAATATAATAAAATAAAGTAAAATAAAATAGTTATTAAAATAAAAATAAGTATTAAGAAAAAAATGTTTTAAGTAATAAAAAACAAATACAAAAGATGGACAGACAGAACCCTAGGACAAATAGTAAAAGCAAAGCTATACAGACAAAATCACACACAGAAGCCTACACATACACACAAAAAGAGAAAAAGGGGAAAGAAAATATATATCTTTGCTCTCAAAGTCCACCTCCTCAATTTGGGACAATTCATTGTCTATTCAGGTATTCCACAGATGCAGGGTACATCAAGTTGATTATGGAGATTTAATCCTTTTCTCTTGAGGCTTCTGGGAGAAATTTCCCTTTCTTTTCTTTGTTCGCACAGCTCCCGGAGTTCAGCTTTGGATTTGACGCCACCTCTGCCTGTAGGTCGCCTGAGGGCGTCTGTTCTTTGCTCAGAGAGGACAGGGTTAAAGGAGTGGCTGAATCGGGGGCTCTGGGTCACTCAGGACAGGGAGAGGGATGGGTACGGATTTGAGGCAAGCCTACGGTGGCAGAGGCCGGCATGACGTTGCACCAGCCTGAGGGGCACTGTGTGTTCTCCCGGGGAAGTTGTCCCTGGATCACAGGACCCTGGCAGTGACAGGCTGCACAGGCTCCCGGGAGGGGAGGTGTGGATAGTGACCTGTGCTTGCACACAGGCTTCTTGGTGGCAGCAGCAGCAGCCTTAGCATCTCATGCCCATCTCTGGGGCTCGCGCCTGTCTCTGGAGGTCATTTAAGTAGTGCTCTTAATCCCCTCTCCTCGCGCACCAGGAAACAAAGAGGGAAGAAGACGTCTCTTTTCTCTTCGGCAGCTCCAGACTTTTCCTGGACTCCATCCTGGCTAGCCGTGGCACACTAACCCCTTCAGGCTGTGTTCACACCGCCAACCCAAGTCCTCTCCCTGGGATCTAAGCTCAGAAGCCCTAGCCTCAGCTCCCAGCCCCTGCCTGTCCTGGTGAGTGAGCAAAGAAGCCTCTCGGGCTGGTGAGTGCTGGTTGGCACCGATCATCTGTGCGGGAATCTCTCCACTTTGCCCTCTGCACCCCTGTGGCTGTGCTCTCCTCCGCAGCTCCAATGCTTCCACGCCTCCGCCACCCACAGTCTCAGCATGCAAAGGGGCTTCCTAGTGTGTGGAAACCTTTCCTCCTTCACAGCTCCCTCCCACTGGTGCAGATCCTGTCCCTATTCTTTTGTCTCTGTTTTTTCTTTTGCCGTACCCAGGTATGTGGGGGAGTTTCTTGCCTTTTGCAAGGTCTGAGGTGTTCTGCCAGTGTTCAGTAGGTGTTCTGTAGGAGTTGTTCCACGTGTTGATGTAATTCTGATGTATCAGTGGGGAGGAAGGTGATCTCCACGTCTTACTCTTCTGCCATCTTCCGTAGGTTGATTTTTCATTTTGTTGATTGTTTTTCTTTTTGCTGTTTCCTGTACATTTTTAAATGTAAATAAAGGCTTTCTTTTAAACAAGTGACCACTACATTAACAGTAGTATTACATAAGATTTACATGGATCTTGAGTAAAAGCCCAGTTGATCTTACTCTGATGGTGTGATTATAAAAAATTCTGTTAGAAAAATCATACAAAAATGCATATTCATGTCTCTGTAATTTGGTTGTCAGTGCATTATAGGTAAATAACTTTGTCAAGATACCTAGGCACAATATCCGCATTTCAATACCAGCACCATGTTAAGTGTTTCTTAATACAGGCTTCTAATTTTCAAAATGTAGTGGTCATTTCTAGAATTTGTTCTTCTTGATTAAGTTTCTTTTCTGTCTTTTCGATTGTATTTCCAAATACATCCCTATCTCAGGTTTAAATTAAATTAAAATATTCTCTTATTTGCTAAAATGGATTTCTGGGATGATATTGTTTACAAGTAACATGTTCTAGTAATTTAAGCTGTGGATGGAATATGATAAATTTAAGCATTCATTTTGATACATGATTGACTTATTTGGATTATGATAAAATTAACCTAACAACATATGGAAAACAGGATCAGAGACCTGCCAATAAATATGATCCTTATAAAACCAGTAGCAGAAAAGCCAGGACTATTTACAATGACTGCCTTGAAAAAGAGGAAGTAATCTCCCCCAGAATGTGGAAATTAGCAAGATGGATAAGGGCAGAATATTTCAAGCTTGAGGTATTTTCTAGTACTCCTCAAATTACACAGTGCCTACTTATGGGACTGCCATTAGGAGTCCAGAAGCAAGACTGAAAGATTATCGTCACTGGGCTCTTAAAAGCAAAATCTGGTCAACAACACTCCATTTAGGTATCTGGCTTTACCTTAACACGAACATTTTCCTAATGTAGAGAAATAACCTGCTTTTTATGAAACTACTAGTCACCTAATTATTGTCCAAAGGGATAAATATGTCACACACACACACCACACACAATGCATCAGTAGTTGACATACCGGGACTAAGGATATAGCTGTTGTTGTTTTTTAATACTAAGGGTACAGTTTTGTAAGGAATTTTTTTTCTTATTTACTTCACAAAATACTAATGTTACCTATGGCTTATTGGATATGCTACTATTATAGCACATATTACATTTCATCTTACATTACAGTTATTGGTATACATATTTATGATATGCTACTATTATAGCACATATTACATTTCATCTTACATTACAGTTATTGGTATACATATTTATGTTCTCTACTAGAATGTAAGCAACTGGAAAGTAGTTGTTTTATACCTCATTTTCTGTGTCAAGGTACTTGGATACATTATGCATTCTAAATGTCTATTGACATATGAATGAAGTAGTAGTGTAAAAAGAAGTTTTATTTTTATGTGACTTTTGTTTTCCAGACATGAGAGGAATTTACAGTAAATACACCTTCTTGAGTTTCATTTACCATTTTGTATCAGTGTAACAAACGTGCAGTCTGGATCATTTTAGCTTGTTTAATAGTAGTGAGAGCATCTTGACATACAAAACTGAATCTAAATAGAGTGTCAAATCAAAACACTTCTGAAAAAAGAGCAAGACTCAGTTAGTGGGAATGTCCAAGGCTTAAAGTATCTCTGCTAAGGCTGTCAACATGACAGAATTTTCATGGTTATCTGTTGTGGACAACATTCCCTTCATGTCTCACAAAGTGCTTCTTGAACAAGGGTTGACAAACTATAGCCCATGGTACCAAATCCAACCAGCCATCTGTTTTGTATGGTCTGTGAGCTAAAAATGGATTTTACATTTTCTTACTGGTTAACAGAATCAAAAGGATGCAAGAAAATTGTATACAATTCCAAATTCAATGTTCATAAATATGTTCTTATTGGAACACTGTTGCACTCATTCATTAACATATTTTCTAAGGCTGCTTTTGAGCTAAAGTCAGAGTTAAGTGGTAGCAACAGAGACTGGATGGCCTGCAAAATCCAAAATATTTACCTTGTTTCTTTACAGAGAGTTTGCCTACCCTTGTAAAACACTCATTGCTTTCATGTCCCACAATGCGTTTCTAGAATATCAACAGACATAAAAGTTTTTATTATCTTATATTTTTAGTTTGATTTTACCACAATCCAAATAATACAATGATGCATTAAAGTGGATCTTTAAATTTCTTTAATTCCATCCACTGCTTGGATTACTAGATAATGTTACCTGCTAAACATTACCATTCCAGATATCCACTTTAGTGAATACGAGAAGGTTGTTTGTAATTGACTAGATTATATGTGGAAATCTCCTCAAATGAGAAATTAAATGAAAGAATTGGTAAAATAGCAATGACTTTTTATACCTATTATAAAATAATTAAGTGAATGATTAAGCAATGGCTAAATAATTAGGAGGCAGTTTCTATCACCTATAAGAAACTATAGTATGCTTAACAATTAGCATTATCACATAAGATGAATGAGGCATGATGAAACTTGTTCAAAATGTAAAATGATAATGTTAACATTAATTGAATACTTACATGTAAGACACTGTTTAATGACTTTATATTTATTGCCTCAATTAATCTTCCACACAACCATATGAAATAGGTGCATATACTTTCCTCATTTTAAACACAAAGAGAAACTGAGAGGTTAAATAATTCACTTGAGGTCATAACACAAAAAAGTTGCAGAACTAGCCTTTGAATTTTGATACTTTAACTCCAGGGTGAATCTGATCATGCTTTTCTATATAGGATGTGGAAGGAAAATGTCCCTGGACACAAGCACACTTGGGTTGGTTATGGAGCCATACTTTTTTTTTTGCATAAAACAATGAGCATTGTAGGTTTGTTAACATGAGTTGAAGATAAATTCCATTGCTCATAACAATTAACTTTTTCTTCACCGTATTAGCCATTTTGTTAGCGTGCTTTTTCATTTCCATTGGTTTTACAAAATAAGTGATGCCTGATATTTTGAGCAAATCAAATACAAACTGTGGTAGACTATGAAAATAATGATTCTTCTAAGGAGAACAAACAATAAATACAAAGTCACACTTTGTCTGCTGTCCATAACAATTAACAATTATTCTCTATGTTTGCAACCAGCAGCATAGAGAATATCAAGAGACAGGAGGAAAACTCGTTTGCATTTGGCACAGCAGCGAGAGAGTATTATTATGTACAAGCTCAGGTCTGACCTTTCAATGATGCCTGCTTAAAATTCATAGATATTGATTAAAGAAACTAATATTTTCAAATTTATATTGGTGCTTTTCAGTCACAGTTCACTTTGAAAATCAACTAGGTATATTTTTATAATCGCATATTATTTTGGATGTTTTGTAGAGAAATGGCAAATTATGAAAAAAAATCATAAACACAGGGAATTTAGTACTGCTGAATCCCAGAAAAAAAATCATTGAGTGTAAAAATCAGACACTTCAAGCAAAACATAAATTGCCATGAATATGATGTTTTAGCAGAAGGAATCAAGCTACTTTCCAGACAGGCAGGAGACATAAAGGGAACTGGAAATACTGGGGAGAAATTTATATTTAAATAAAAATGATGACAAAAAGTTTTAATTGAGAAAAAATAGTTTTATGTCCTCTTTATTACTTTCTATTAAATGCAGCAGATACTGGATAATGATAAGTCCTCAATAGAAGATTCCAGAGAAACCAGCATGAAAACAGTCTAAACCAAAAATGACTCAAAGTTTTAACACTTCTAAGAATATATGAACATATATATATATATATATATATATATATATATATATATATACACACTGTATATTATACTGCATATATGATATGCAGATTATAACCTACATATTCTTGGTCCTTTTTGAATTATCTAATCTCATTAAAATGGCAACTTCTTGTATCTACTGTGCAGTACTCTCTTCTCAAATGTTAATGCATATTTTAGCCATAATTATTTATAAAATAGGGAAGTAAAATGAACATCTCATGTGATTTGTTTTATTTTAGTACTTAAAGAGTCTATGCTTTTTAATGAAACCTGAGAAAGTCAAAGGTTTGGGCAACAATGTCCAGCAAGAGAAGCAGCTCAAATACAAGATTAGGTGCAGCTTTGGGATCCGTAGTGTTATCTCTCTTCTTCCAAGTTTTCTCACATAACTCCTTGTAATTTAAGTAGAGAAAGACAAACGAATGGGGATGAAGGATGTAGAGCTAGGTGAAGCTCATACTCAAAACCGCATGAGTGATATACTGTGGCAGAATTTAAGGCTTTCCCTTCTATTTCACCCTGAGACTCTGGAAAGTGTCCACAAAATAAACATCTAAATAAATAAAATAAAATGAGTTCAGATTATTAATTCCCAAGGTGATCAGTATGAGTAGAATTTACTAAGTAGAATTTTCTAAAAATCATTTTATCTTTTAGCTAGATGTTCTAACTATAGTAATAGTCCTCTAAAAGTTTAATTGCCACTTTTTTTCAACGGCAATTCTGTCACTTTAACTTATGTTTTTGCTCTGCTAATTAAATTACCATACCTAGCAAACTTTAGTGAGATATAGTAGTTTCCAGAAATAAGTATCAATAATACTCATGGTTCATACCCAGTTATGTAGGCATGATATTTTGGCATGGTTGGTTCCTGATACAACCCTGACATAATCAGCCAGAACATGTTTGAGGCTCAAATTAGAATCGCCTAATTCATGTTGAATTCTGTAGCACTCTGTAATCCCTTCTTAGAATACCTGAATTAATTTTAAAAACCAAATAATTATAAAAGTTCCCCATGTCCCCCCTTTTCTGGCCATGTGCTCTTAGTTTCCATTAAATGAGAAGAATGAACTTATAGCTATTGACAAAAATAATTAAATAGATATTGAACAATTTTTTTAAAATACTTGAGTAAAATCTGAAGGTCATGTATGATATTTAAGCTAGTTAAGATTTATTTAAGCATTTCATGAGTAAAACAAATCATATTTATTTAATTGTACCTTGAGAAGAGGGCATGGTTTTTGAAAGCTTGACCTTTTCTAGGAAGTGTGTGTGTGTGTGTGTGTGTGTGTGTGTGTGTGTGTATGTGTGTGTATGAGAAAGAGAGAGAAAAGAGAGAGAGAGAGAGATTGTATGTGTGTGTGTGTGTGTGTGTGTGTGTGTGTGTGTGTGTGTGTGTGTAGGCTGGATACTATTTTGGGACCTCTGAGATGAAAGTCACAGAGTCATTCCAGAATTTCCATTTAAAGTTGAAAAACTAGAAAACTATGTAAAATATAAAAAAATAAAATCATTGGAGAACATATTATTTAGAATTCAAATTAATATTATAAACAAAAATTATCTTATCTTTTATTACATCTTCTTGATGTACTCAAAGAGATGTGTTTTTGAAGGACAACTTGTACCAAGTCAATGATCTCTTGGTTCCAACATATCAACTAAAGCAAAAAAGCTGGGAAAATGTCTTGAAATCTTTAGTTTATTCTTTTACACACATATTCACTTGGTTATTTTTCAGCAGTGTAGGTATGACCTTGACCTTAATGGCTCTCTTAGTGATCTGAACACTTATTATAAATTCAAGAGCCATTCTTCTTTCTGGGGGGATGGAGGTAGGGAGGAGAAGAGATATTATTGTACTAGATATAATGAGTTTTATTTATTTTGATTGCACACAAAGGTCAAAGCAAGCCTTCTGGGAAATAACACTGTAACAGTGGTAGCATAGATGACTGATTAAGATGTTTCTCAACATAAATATAATTTACAAATCAAAAAATTAAATAACAGGCTTGAATTCAATAAATAGAGTATGTTCTGATGTCACAGTGTATACCATTCTCACTACTATTAATAAACCATTTCATGTATCCTGTGATTTAAAGCCTTCAGTGTACTTCACTAATGGTACTGCATACATCAGTAAAAAATAAGAAAAACCTTAACAATACTAAAGATGCAAATGGTTTAATCATTAAAAATGTTTAATAGTCCATTAGCTTATAAGTGCTTCTTAGGTACATTTTCAGAATTAAGCAATCATCATTCAACAAACAAAAGAAATTCTGTTTCTATTTACCTATAAATTAATATATGTGATTTAGTGTAAAATTAAAAAAAATACATATACATGTTCAAATTCTAACTTTTGCAAATAACTTTAAATTATATTTTAACAGTATGTGATGACCAAGCTATTTAAGAATGACTTAATCAGATATCCTCTACTGTTTTACTTTAATAGAACCTTAGAAAGAC
The DNA here is from genome assembly GCF_011762595.2 of Tursiops truncatus. Taxonomy (NCBI): domain Eukaryota; kingdom Metazoa; phylum Chordata; class Mammalia; order Artiodactyla; family Delphinidae; genus Tursiops; species Tursiops truncatus. Next base: position 55,415,164 of record NC_047055.1, read on the forward strand.
TATCAGTTTATTCATTCAAAATGAAAGACAATGAAACACTACTTATTAATTTTGCCAAATATATCCCCCACATATAAGCCTTTTCCACACTTTTTGGCAGATTGATATTTTAGCTAAACAATGACTAGAATTCTCATGCACCTGTAAAAATCTATGCTATGCTGGAAGGATAAAAGGAAATAATTTTATGCAAGGGGAAATAACTATTATTTAAACTTGACTGGAAGCAATAACAGATGTTTCATGAATTTTCATGTTTTTGCCAGTATTTTCTTCCCTTTTTTTTTTTTTTTTTTTTTTTTTTTTTTTGCGGTACACGGGCCTCTCACTGTTGTGGCCTCTCCCGTTGCAGAGCACAGGCTCTGGACGCGCAGACTCAGTGGCCATGGCTCACAGGTCCAGCTGCTCCACGGCATGTGGGATCTTCCCGGACCGGGGCACGAACCCGTGTCCCCTGCATTGGCAGGCGGACTCTCAACCACTGCACCACCAGGGAAGCACCCTTTCTTCCCATTTTAATGGCAAAGAACTTTGAGTACCACTAGCAATTTTTATCCATTTATTTTTACAAGCCTCTTTCAACACAAAAGTAAAAAAAATTCTGTGATAGTCAGACCCTTACTAGATGTATAGCTGTCAACAGAAGACTAACTAAATTATCTACAGGGAAGAAAGGGGATTTTAAGACTTTTTGGGCTTGAAGAAGAAAAAGTTGCAGGATAACTTTAAAGGTTATCCTAAATGTTTTACATAGATATATTTATCACCAGTTTTATATTGCTGAGAGGAAAATAAGCAAATAGGGCCTAATTGTTTTAGTATATTTGTTGGTTAGCTTACAGAGAAACTGTCAGTGTTATTTGAATTATCTCCTCATCTTTGAATAAAGTTGCAACATTGATCTACTTAAGAATAACAGCATAAATATGATCTCATTCAGTTCTTGATTACCCATACTACTTATGGGCAGAAGCCAAAAGAGTAGATGATTCCTTGACCAGAGATAGTCATTGTGTTGTTCTTGAACTCCTGAGTGTATGGAGAAGCCCCTGTGTGGTGACAGACAATTTACAAAGCAAAACATCTATTCTCAAAATGACTGAATATTTTAGATATTTTCTGCAAACAGTAGAATGAATAAGATGATTTAACTATTTTTTATGGTAAAAAAGGTATGTAAAATGTCCTAGTTTATGTCTTTGATGTGGCAGTTATCTGATGTGAAGTGTAAAAATTATTGCATGTAGTTATTTGTAAGAAATTCTGTAAACAGGCTAACATAGGCACTTTTAGACATCAGCTATAATGATGATTGCACACCCATAAATTTATCTAAAGGAAGTAGCTGAATATGCTATTAAGAGAAGAGCACGGTTAAAGTCCAGGATTTAGGAAATTTGGCTTATAGTTACAGTTTTGCCACTAATTAGCTATAGTTATTCTATGTTTTAACCTTTTCTCACACCTGTCTATTTCTTTAAAAGTCCTTTCTAACCAAAATCTTAAGATATTTATAAATGTGCAATTTTTATAAACTTCAGTCAAATGAAACGGGATAAAAAATTCAGAGCATAAATTTCCTTTTTCTTCATATATATAGTAGTTATGAAAATAATTATAGTATATGTACTTGCTTTGATCACATGTGGCAAGTTCAAATGTATGTACTTTTATTTCTTTAATATAGAAATAAAAATCATCTCAATCTTGATACATTAGCAAGATGTACACTAATTGCTATCAAACTTGCTTTATCCTTAAGCAAGACAAGTTATTTAGATCAGCCAGGGCTTCCCTGGTGGCACAGTGGTGAGAGTCCGCCTGCCAATGCAGGGGACACGGGTTCGTGTCCCAGTCTGGGAAGATCCCACGTGCCGCGGAGCGGCTGGGCATGTGAGCCTTGGCCGCTGAGCCTGCGCGTCCGGAGCCTGTGCTCCGCAACGGGAGAGGCCACAACAGTGAGAGGCCCGCATGACGCAAAAAAATAAATAAATAAAAAATAAGTATCTATAGTATATATAGCATTATATTAGTAATCGTTGTCCAACCTTCAAAATACCTCACCTGAGAGTTGACGGACCACAATGATGGTAAAGTGTCATTGGTTATTTTGTTTCTGAGTTGAAAAATTAACAATAATGAACATTTTCCATGTGGTTGAAATTTGTTGCTATTCTTGGATTAAACTTTCTATGTTTGCATTTCAACACGTCTTGAGTCATTAACCCTACTTCCATCTTAATTATCCTGGGTAGCTTCTATATTAAACACTAGGAGAGCTGAACTGAGTTGCTACCTTGTAACTGCTTTTAAAACTTTTATTGCGAGGGTGTGCTTTTCCATTCCAACTGGAAACTCCATAAGGGTAAGATATATGTTTTTATTCCTTTGTCATCCTTTCACAGAACTTAATAAAGTTCATTACACATGGAAGAATGAAAGGCTAAATTAATGCTGCTGACTATTTTTAAAGCATTTTCTTGGTCAATATTTGAGAACTTAATGTAAATCATAGATTCAAGTGTATTTACTATTCTGTATATAAAGTACAATCAATTATTATGCTTTATAACCTATTATACTTTATATGAGACCTTGCTGTTTTATTTATTGCATGTTTACAAATATATCAAGTATTAGGATCCTGTAGGAATCCTGACAAATTAGGCTTGCAGGAGCTGACGAAGTGTTTTTTAAAGTTTGGTTCAGAAGTTTGTTAAAAATTCAGATTCCTAAATCTCACCTCAAAACTAATAAGTTAAATTCTCTGGTAGTGGATACTGAGTAACTACATTTTTAACAAGCTCCCCAGATTATTTTTGGGCACAGTGAAGTCCAAGATCCTATTTGCACTAACAAGAAAGAGAATTGCCCCAGGTATAGCTCATTAAACTAGCATCTCTGAAAATTATCTGCCTCCCACACTCCATTACAACCAACATAATACTGGAAGTCCTAGCCAGAGCATTTAAGAAGATAAATAAAAGTTATCCCAATCAGAAGGGAAGAAGAAAAATTATCTGTGTTTGCAGACAACATGCTCTTATATGTAGATAACCCTAAAGACTCCTCAAAAAAGCTGGTAGAACTAATCAACAAATTCAGTAAAGTTGCAGGATACAAAATAAACATTTAAAATCCTTTCTGTTTCTACACCAACAACGACCAACCTAAAAAGGAAATTAAGAAAACTATTCCATTTACAAAAGTGTCAAGAAGAATAAAACACTTAGGAATAATGAAATTGAACCTTATGGCATATACAAAAATCAACTCACAATGGATTAAAGATTTTAATGAAAACCTGAAACCATAAAACTCCTAGCAGAAAACATGGGGAAAAAGCTTCAAGACATTGGTCTTGGCAATAATTTCTTGGATATAATACCAAAGCACAAGCAACAAAAATGAAAATAGACTAGTGGGAATACATCAAACTAAAAGTACATAAAATAGCAAAGGAAACAATCAATACTCAAAAGGAAAATAACAAAGGAAACAATCAATACTCAAAAGGCAACCTATGGAATGGAAGAAAATATTTATAAACCATCTATCTGATAAGGGTTAATATCTAAAATATGTAAGGGACTCACACAAGTCAATAGCAAAGAAACAAATAATCTGATTTAAAAATGGGCAAAGAAATAGACACTTCTTCAAAGAAGACATACAAATGGCCAACAGGTATATAAAAAGGTGCTCAACATCACTAATCATCAGGGAAATACAAATCAAACCCACAGTGAGATATCATCTCAAATCTGTTAAAAATACTATTATAAACACAACAACAACAAAAAAACAAATGATAACAAGTGCTGGCGAGGATGTGGAGAAATCAGAACCTTTGTTATATGTTGATGGGAATGTAAAATGGTGCAGCTGCGAAGGAAATCAGTTTGGAACATCCCCAAAAACTTAAAAATAGAACTACCACAGGATTCAGCAATCACACTTCTTGATATATATCATTAAAAAAATTGAAATCAGTTTCTTGAGGAGATATTTTCACTGCCATGTTCATTGCATCATTAGTCACAGTATCCAAGACATGGAAACAGCCTAAGTTTCCATTAACAGATGGATGCATAAAGACAATGTGGTATATACATACAATAGAGTATTATTCGCCTTAGAGAAATCCTGCCTTATATGACAGCATCGGTGAACCTGGAGGGCATCATGCTAAGTGAAATAAGCCAGTCACAGAAGGACAAAAGCTGTATTATTTCATTTATATAAAGTACATAAAATAATCCAACTCATAAAAACAGAGAGTAGAATGGTGGTTTCCGGTGACTGGGGGGGAGTGGGAAATGGAGAGTTGTTGTTGAATGGATGGAGTTTCAATTATACAACTTGAATAGGTTCTAGAGATCTGCTCTACAACTTTGTGTCTATACTCTATTGTGTACTTAAAATTTTGTTGAGAGGATAGAACTCAATTTAAGTATTCTTGCCACAATAAAACTAAAGCTAAAAAGATATTTTTGAAAATTAAAAATCACTTATTCAAATGTTTAGTGAACTGCTCAGAGTCCTGGAATACCATTCAACTAGACCTTGAAAAAAAAAAAAGCATCATACTTTTTAAAATCTAAACATCCTAAATGGATATTCCACATGTCAAGTCCTATATTTTCTATTTTTTCTCACCACATTTTTTCCCTTAAAGCATTATATATATTAACATGCTTTCTTTGCTACCATTCATTACTTTGTTTTTCCTGTGTAATGGAATGTTGGAGAATCTGAGGAAAGCAAGTGGAACTTCTCCCTAAAATTACTCACAGACACAAAATATTTTTCTTTTTTTCGGTACGCGGGCCTCTCACTGTTGTGGCCTCTTCCGTTGTGGAGCACAGGCTCCGGACGCGCAGGCTCAGCGGCCATGGCTCACGGGCCCAGCCGCTCCGCGGCATTTGGGATCTTCCCAGACCGGGGCATGAACCCATGTCCCCTGCATCGGCAGGTGGACTCTCAACCACTGCGCCACCAGGGAAGCCCGTAGACACAAAATATTTGAATAACTTCTTGGACGTTAAAAAACCCAGACCTCTAAGATAAAGTCCAGATAGTCCTTATCTGTCTTTTAAGATCTTCCATGATCTATGCCTGACCTTCCTTTTTTGCTTAACTTTGTACTATTCTCCAATGTATATCATTCACTTCAGCCAAACTGAAATCTGTCATTTGAGCACACCTTAAATTTCTATGTTTCAGTGCCTTTTTCAAGGTACTGTGTTTGTCCTCCTACCTAGAATTCATTCTTCCCCATATCTGTATCAAAACGCTATCCATCCTTAAAATTGGTCTCAAATCATGCTCCTCCATGAAACATTCTAAGATTGCTCTGGTCAGAAGAATTATTTCTTGTCTTTGAATGCCTAGCAGTTTCAATGACCAAGCAACTTAAACTGTTTTTGCAATACACTCTTTTTTTTATTGCCATAAACCTTCCAAGTAGATGCACTTTAGCTCCCCAACAGTATTTTAAGTCTCAAGTGGGAATCAACATCTATTATTTATCTTTCATCTTTAAAGTGCCTAAGAAAACATAATGCATACAATTGGAATTCAATAAACACTTGTTGAATGGCAGAAACAAATGAATATCAACATCTTATTTAAGCAATTGGCTTGTTGAATGTTACAACAGAATTCAGACTAAATTAAAGAGTTGCCTAAAGTGTTATGTGACAGTCTGTTACACATGCAATTGTTTATTAGTATTGTTATAGACAATGCAATCAACATTAGCCAGAAAAGGACATCTAAATGCCACTGTGTTGAAGCAATCCAGTTATACAGGGAAAATGTGGACAAAAGACTTAACAGTTAGCTTCTATTGAGTGAGCTGAAAGTGAAATAACCAAGAACCCATCACATGTTAAAGACCTGCCAAAAACACTTGTAAGGTGTATAGTATGGCTCCTGAAGAAGCAATAGCAATACACAGTGTGTAAGAAGGGCAACAAGTTTACATTCTGTACAATAGCATTTGAAAGCATGAAAAGGACAAGCCACTTCGACTAACAGTAACAGGTTAAGAAAAGTTAACCAGGAGTAAAAAAGCATTCACTTCTGATAGTTTCAATAAACATAATTGCTAGTATTGCTCTCCTCCAGTGCAAATGCTAGTGATATGTAAGTATTATATCTATATATTGATTTGGGAAATAATTATTTTACAATGTTTTCAGAGTAAAAACATATGTTGAATAAAATTTCAGTAATACTTTTTCCATCCTAAAACATCAGATAATGAAAACTATTTGATTTTGATTTTCTCACTTTTAGTTACATTCTCTTAGATAGTTATTTTTAAGTCTATTTACAAAATCTTATTTCTCAACCACTGGGATACATATTGTCCATTCTCTTTAGTGAAATTGTAATCTTAATGGAATGGAATCACCATGAATAAAATATACTCAATGGCTGTATTTTTCATTTTAGCATGGAGTAATACAGATTTTTATATAAAGAAGCTTGTTTTATATGTGCCATTGTTTCCTCCTAAGAGATAAACCACAGACAGTAATATAAAGAAATAGAAAAAATGTGGCAGGCCATATTTTCATTTGAAAGCTCCAATAAATATATACCACTTCATTAGTAACCATGGTGTTCTGGAGTGATTAAATAAAAATGAGTTTATTTATACCCAACTATGACTTTATTAATTGCTATGCCCTTAAAAGTTGGTCCAAGCCAAATGATAGAATCAATATCATGGGGATAAGAATTGAAATTGCATGTAATGTTTAGTTGTTAACAGAACTTTAACTGATTTCCTTAAGATTGCCCTTAGGATAAAATCTTGTTGCCAATGTATAAGATTTTTGCATGGAGGAGATAACAGCCCACTAATTTTTTTTTCAGCCCACTGATTTTGATTTGGTATCCTTCTATTCAGCTGCCAAAGAACAAAGATAAACAAAACTAACAAATAACAACATGTACTCAATTCTTAAAATTGGGTGGTCTTCCAGCATTGATTTACTAAATCTATTTACTAAGATAGTCTTTGCTAAAATATTGTACATTTTTAAAGAAAAATTGTGATAGTGTAATGATAGTATAGGGAGTTCCTATAAACCCCACATCCAATTTTCCCTATTATCAATATCTTACACTAGTCTGGCACATTTGTTACCATTAATTGACCAGTTTTGATACATCATTATTAATTAAAGTCCATTCTTTATTCAGATGTCCTCAGTTTTTACCTAAAGTCCTTTTTCTTTTCCATATCACATTTATTCATCATGTATTCTTAGGCACTTCTTGGTTGTGACAGTTTCTCAGATTTTCATTGTTTTTGATGACATTTACAGCTTGAAGATTAAACACCAAGCATTTTGAAAAATGTCCTCCTATTTGGATTTGTCTGATGTTTTTCTCATGATTAGATTGGGATGGGGACGATGGGTTTTATGGAGGTAGAAGACAGAAGTAAAGTGCCATTCTCATCACACCATACCAAGTATATATACTGTCAACACTGCTGAGCAGTTTTGATGTTAACCTTGATTACCTGGCTGAGAGTATTCTTCATGTTTCTCCACTGTAAATGTACTCTTCCCCCACCACGCTTCCATGCTATACTCACTCTCCGAAAAGAAGTCACTATGTGCAGCCCACACTTAAGGTACAGTGTTCAGCTCCACCTCCTTGAGGACAGAGTATGTACATAAATTATTTGGAATTCTTCTGCACCAGAGATTTGTTTTTTCTGTCTTATTTATTTAAACATTGATTTATATCAATACAGACTTAAATTTTTATTTTTTACTTAGGTTTATAATACTTTTTTTTGTTTGTTTGCTAATATTGTTCCAGCTTTGGCCATTAGGAGCTTTTTCAGTTGGCTTCTGTGTCCCTTTGACATACCCCCATGATTACTTTTTTGAGGACTTTCTACTTTATGGCACAAGATATTCCAGATTCATCTTGCAGAATACTGACTTATGTTTCTTTATTAAGGATCCAGTGTTCCCCAGTCCTCCACCTCAATTTTAGTTTTTCATCTCCTTCAAATATAAGAATTTCACACTGATATACATATACACATACACACATATACATGTATACATATGTGTGTATGTATGTGCATGTGTGTATATATATAGCATTGAAACTATTTTTACTTACAAGGTCATAGGAAAGAAATCAAAAAGATTAGTATTAAGGGGCAGATGTCTTACAAAAATCAGAAAGGAGATATACAAGTTTAAAAAATAAATTTTAATGTACTAAGTGATTGAATATTTAAGCAATGTGTAACAGGTCAATGCAATTAATATGCTGCTCCTGAAGTCACATATTAAGTAGTACCACATACTTTAAGTTCTTTATTTATATTTCCAAATGCAGAAGAAAAATGATTCTTGTCTTTCAAATACCAGAAATAACTATAGGTGCTTAATCATAATACTTAAAGAAACATGACCCTAACATATTGCCAGATGCTTAGATGGAAAGGAGTCCCAATTTTCTCAAATATTAAATATATTTTAATTAATGTTAGCTTAAATATATATGCAATACCACAATGTTAAGAATGAGTCGTGAGGACCATGGTACCTCACTCTCAGGAAAGAGGCTGTGAGTAGCAAGGATTTAAAATCAACCAACATAAGTTCATTAGGAATTAGGAATGTTAGGAATCATTGCACTAAGTTTAAATTATGTGTTAAAATATTCTAAATTTAGTAAAGCAATTGAATAACTTATGTAGTTTTATATGGTACATTTTAACCCATCGACAAAAGGATTTAACCTTAAATTTTCTATAAACAACAATAAACCTGTAGTTAGCTCCTTATTCTTTCCTTTGAAGTAACAGTTTCTACTGAATAATGCAGTGTGAAATTAAGTAACACAGGCCTAGTTCTGAACTTTAGAAGGCCACATTATTTTTGCCTTGTAAGAAGATAAGCAAAAACCACAACAGATATCCAACAAAATAATACCCAGAGAAAGATGTGAATGTTACCTTTACATTCAAAAATTTTCCTTGGGAACATGAGAAAATATATGTAAAATATTTAGTGCCTGGAACATGGTAAAGGTTTACAAAAGGTACTTATTATTTTTAATGTTGTATTATTACTGTTACTTTTCCAAAATCATCTGCTACCACTCTCCCCTTTAAAAACCCTACTCCAGCTGCACTAGCCTCCTTGTGTTTAAACATATCAAGCACACTCCCATCTCAGGGCTCTTGAAATTGCTGTTCTGTCTTCCTGGAAAGTGCTCCCTGTAAATAACCAGGTACCTTACTTCCTACTTTATGAGAAAAGATATTACAATAAACTTCATTATTTAAGATTTCTCTTATGCATAAATATTTCCCAAGCATATTCCATATCACAGATGGATCTGTGTTGAGGATGAAGACGCACAATACATTTGGCCTTATCTGAATTGTTTTGTTAAGAAAGCAAATACACCATCATGTGTCCATTTTCACAAAGGACACAGGGGCCACTGTACATGAGGCATATGGTCTGCTGGCTGCATAGCCAGAACCTCAGAGGACAAAATGACACCATGGTTAACAGGATGGCTGGAAAGTCTCCTCTGTGACCATGGAATATGCATGTGATCTTAAAGTCACTATAGTAAACAACAAGTCTGGACATATTTTTGAATTCACCAGTTAAGGGTGTTTGGAACATTAATCAATGGACTGTGTGGGGACATGTGGCATTGATGTAAATAGAAAAAATATGGATGGAGGTTAGGGGCTCCCCTGTAGCACAGCAGCAGTAACCTCTCATTTGTTTGAATTTTTGAGTCAGACACCCTCATGGCTGTCTCTTCATTTAGATGGCTTCACTTCATTTAGATCTCTGCTCAAATGTTACCTCATCAGAAAGGCCTTCCCTATCTGAAGGAGTATCCCTTCTTCACTCTATTCCCTCTAATTATTTTTTCTTCATAGTACTTACAACCATTTAAGTACTACATTTTGGTTTATTTTTATTATCTCTCTCTCCCCATTAGAATGTATACTCTATGAAAACAGGTTCTCTGTTTTGATCCTGTTTTATCCCCAGTGCCTAGAAGTGTGCCTGACACCCAATGGTGCTCAATATTTGTGGAATGAATTATTAATTAATTCTAGGTCTTATTCATCCAATCCCCCCTTCTTCGGGATATCAAAGTATATACTGCCAGCTGCTCTTTTTTTTTCTTTCTAGGCAAGCTCACTTGAAAACTGAAAAGGTCTCAAATGGAGGGAATTTGGAGTCTTGTCTAACACTGCAATACTGGAAAAGATATACAAAATCATATATCATACAATTAGTAATTTATGCAAAAACCAAAAGCCCCAACAGGTAGTATGAGGGTATTATCCCCATTCCTGCTAATTCCTTAAAACTAAACACCCCTGTGAATCTCCAGCTTTGCACTGGGGCATGTTGTTCTGGGCCCATACACATATCATCAGCATTTTATTTAATGTTCTCAAGCGCAATGAGGAGATAACCGCATTTGTCTTGGCAAATGCAGTTTACCACTTTATACACCTGGGTACTTAGGCATCATCTCTTTATGAGCAGTTAAAATATATATTATATATATATATACATATATATATAATCTTATAACTAAATATTCTGTAATATAAAGGCATAATCATAATACACTTAAAATATTCTGATTTTTGGAATTCTAGGGATGAAATAAAGAAAATAAAGGACATTGAGCAAGGTCATTATGGGGAAGCAAAGATGCAGAGTTCGTAGATAACTAGGACAAAAAGAAAATGATAATTGAGCCCAGGCATACTGATATGTGCATACTCACGGTGTGGGATCGTGATACAGAGTTGCTCATAAATGAAGTACATACTATACTTCAATTACATAGGAATGTATTGAGGTTTTTAAATTCCACAAAAACATATTAATATAACTTAATACCTTGGCTTTACTATCTGTTTTAGTAGTAATGGTAGTTTATTCAACTATATTACATGTTAGTAATTTAGTCCATTCTCTATTAATCCCCTGCAATATTTGTAGGAAGCAGGATGGCTTAAAGACCTTTATTTTGCCCCAAGTGTTAGAGCCCATCTTGTGTTCTCCACACTGACTGCCATTTTTGTTTGTTTGTTTGTTTTTTAACCACAAGACTTCTATTGAGGGGATAACAGGTTGCTGCCAACTTCGCAGGATTTTTTTCTCCTGCTTCTCAATTTTGTTGAAAAAGAGAGGCATTAAGAAAATGGGGCATAAAAGAGTTCCTTATCAAACTCTCTTTACCCAAGATGAAACAATTCAGAATGGGTAATGATAGATTAATAAACCATCATATTTCAATTAATAAGGTCCTCAATTTACCCCTTCTCTTCTGCTTAAAATATCCTTGGCACATCTATAAAACCACTTCCTGTATTTATTTTAAGAAAATATTAACTTTCCACTGTAACCATATGATATTTAAGAGAAAATTTTTTAGAACATGAACACTATCAAGAATAAAATAAAAAGAAAAATATATTAAAAAATATTACTTGGTGACAATTTATATTCGACATTTTATCTGGCATTTTCATTTAGCAACTAATTTATTGTAAATATATTCTCATGCTGGAAAATCAGTTTAGGGATCCTCAAAGAATTTTGTCAGGAAGTCACAGTGGATAATTTAAATTATTCTACAACAGAGTCAAATGTGCTTAATATTAACTTCCAAATTCAGCAGTTTTTAAAATTGTTGTCCATGGTGAGGGGAAATAATTTGAAAACCTGCTGAATCTAAAGCATAGATTATATATTACTTTGAAATCCAAGTATTTGTACTAAATACAACCTGCAATCCCAAAAGTTATACAGTATTTTCTGGAGTAATCACAAAAATATTTAGGAAAATTCTTACATACACATTTTATTTCTTAAGACATCTGTATCACAATCTATTATTATACTTAAATTCATTTCAAAACATCATTTCATTATTTACATTTCATACAGAAAGACTGAGTTCGTATAAAGGTATCATTTTGCACAGTTGCTTTGTCTTTTGCCATAATGTTGTTATGCTGTTTTTTCTATTGATTATGTTTTAAAATTATGGAAGCAAGGAACTGTCAGGTAGATATATTGCAAAAACATATCTAGAAGCAAATTTGCCAGTCCTTCTCCTCTAAACTTATGTAGAGACACAGTATACCAAATACCCAGATTTCTAAATAAGTTAGCATACCTTCATGTTGAACTGCTATAAAATTTAAGACATTTCAAAAATACCTTTTTCTGTAGCTCATTTACACTTTAATTACATTACCAAAATTAATTGTGTTAATTGTGTCTACAACATGTTGGGGAAATAAAATCTGATAATGAAACAAGAAAAAAAAAGTAAAGATCTACTAGATTAAGTTATGTTAGACAATATTAGAGGAGGGAACATAATTTCCTTCCACTCAAATAATTCTGGTGGACAGAAAAATAAAGTCAAATATTTTATGAGCTATACTTAAACTATACTTTATTATCACTTCTTATTCAATTTTAATATTCTGAAACACCTGACATGTTCCATTTCCTACTTTAAGATCTCACTGCTGTAAGCAACATTTCATTACTTGCTTTATGCAAAATATTTTCATAATTGCAAGCTAGCTATGAAACTAACACAACTTGAAAGAAATCTCAAATGCCAAAGGAAACTGTTCTGTACTCTCACATAAAGATAACATTTATCAAGCGTCAGTATAGCAACCACGTACTAAGGAATAGATAAGGATGTGCTGAGCAGTCAGAGCTTTTATTTTGTCAGAGTTGGCCTGACAAAGTCAGAAAGAGTTCTATATAATTCATCACACTTGTACAAAAAATCATAACTATTTGAACATTCAAGCCATAGAGGATATATACAGAAAATTAGCAATTATAATAAACATCTCTTAGAACTGAAACAGTATTCTTAATGGAATTGGAATGGAATAGGAAAAGTAAACTCACAACTGTAAAGCATATATCCCATTAATTATCAAAATGAATGTATTATTACTATTTTCCTTTATAGACCTAGAGGAGGGGGTTACTTGGAGACCCTGATTGGCTGCATACAAATTCAGAGATTATTATAACACTTTTATTTAAACATTAAATGAGAGTTTTAGAGGATAAGTTAACCTAAGCTATGACTTTGTTGTTATGTTTTCGAAAACTCCTACCTTGCTGTTGAATCTTCTGTATTGTCATCAGCCATCATCTCCAAATCTTGTGAGTGTTTCTCACAAGCTTCTTTGAACAAATTCTCCTCTGGAACTGCTTTAGGAGTATCTTCATTTGCTCGAAGATGTTCTATCAGGTTTTGTGGGTGCCAATTCTGAAGGGCTCTTTGATGGGAAGGGGCCGATCCTGGCACTGGTGTCAGTATGTTGTGGTGGACAGGACTATTGCTTTTCTTCAGTCCATTTCTGTCCCGAGAGTGGTTCTTCAACCTGCCCTGAACCGGGGTCCCTCTATGCTCATATCCTTCCTGCTGAAGGCAGTTTCCAGTGTTGGGCGAACCTTGAGAAGGATGACTAAACCACCTCCAGCGTAGTCTTAGGATCTGTTTCACATCAAACTCTTTCTTGCCAGACACTGACATCGTTGCAGGAGGAAAGACAAAAGCCTTCTCTCACAGAAAGGAAACAGCCTTTGTTATCTCTTGTTTCTCTGCCTCTTCTGTAGGACTAACAAAAGCATAAGTGCCGAGAGCAGTCTTTCTTGCTCTCCCCTCCCCCGCTGTCTGTGGTATACTGTGAATACTTCTAGCTTTCCAGCTGAAGCAGAAAGCTGCAGCTAACAGTGTAGGTGGGAACCCATACAGACAGGATGATGAGGTCAGACCTTAAACAAGTAAATCAGCTTAGCACAGGAAAGCAGCTACCACAACACACTCCAGCTGCTAGATTTGCACACTCCCAGCCCTCCTGCCTGGACTTGCAAATATCTAACCCAGCTCCTTCCTAACTGAAGTACAGTAGCTTCAGCCTTTAAATCCAAGCAAGTGAGCAAAAGCAAAGTGTTTAAATTCACTTCCTTCTAGATCCCACTCACCCCATCCCCTGCCAGATTTCATTTCCTGGCAACCCACTTTTAAAATGTGCCACTTTGTCCTAGGAGAATTTGTAACAGGGAATTCATTATGATCTATTTTGGGGTTCTTATGGAAAATTTGATGGTGGTTCATTAAGGGAAAACATCTTGTCATCTGTCCCTTCATGCACGTTTGTAGTTATTTTCATAAAATAACTGAAAATATGAGTGTCTTTATAGAAATATTTGCTTGAAAACTTGAACAATTCCAGAAACATAAGAAACTGTTGCTTACCCATGACTAAAAACACACACTCCACTAGGAAATGTAGTAACAGTATTTTAAGTCTACAGCTGAAGGAAGAGAGCAGTGTTTTTCTAAGCTCATTAGGTTAGAAGACATGTCTTCTCTCAGGAACCAAAATTTGAAAACGAATACTTCATCCTGGCTCCATGCCAGTATAAACACTTCCTTATCATGCTCTTTACTTTCACAGGCAGTGTTAAAGGTCTATTTTCTTTGTTCAAAAGTCCGTATGAGAGGATGCAAAAGCATGTTTTGAAGTAACTCCAAATTGTCACATAACTCAGCAATAACTGTGCACAAAGTACTTTGAGGTATGAATCAGAATCACTACTGTGTACAGGGATAAATGTTTCTATGACAGTATTGTATCAGGAATGTATTCACCAATGCCATTTTGAAATTTAGTTTGAACTTTATAACTTCCATGTCATGCATACATGTGATAAGGGGGAATTGTACCATTGGATCCTTAGAAAGAATATTGAAATTGTAAGGCTTTGATTTTAGTTCTGGCTTTACAGTCAATGAGCTGTATGATCTTGGACAAGTCATTTTACTTCTTTACATCAGTTATGAAGAACTGATATGGAGGCTGAACAAATTTCCAAGTTTATACTTGCAATGGATTTTAAAAAATTTGGAAATAGAGAATAAAATGAATATCTTTTTGTAAGTTTTGGTAGATATTTTACCTGCAATTATCTATAAATCTAATTATACCTTTTCCTTTCCCCTCTTGTTTTTGTAGGTGTAATGGGAAATTTATGTGTCAACTTAAATGGCCTACAGGGTACCCAGATATTTAGTCAAACATTGTTTTGGGTGTTTCTGTGAAGGTGTTTTTGGATGAGCTTAACATTTAAATCAACAGACTAATAGATTGTCTTCCCTAATGTGGGTGGGCCTCTTCTAATCAGTTGAAAGCCTGAATAAGCAGAATACTGACACTCTAAGAGGAAATTTCTCCTGCCTGACAGCCATCAAGCTGGGACCTCATTTTTTTTGTTTTGTTTTCCTGACTTCAGGCTCAGACTGAAATATTGACTCTTCTTGGATCTCAAGCCTGCTGGCCTTTGGATTAAAACTATACCATCAGCCCTCCTGGGTCTCCAACTTGCTGACTACAGATCTTGGGACTTGTCAGCCTCCATAATTATGTGAGCCAATTCCTTATAATAAATCAATTTCTGTCTATCTACCTGTCTACATCTCTATCTATCAATATTTTTCTAATACTAAGCAATTAGTAAATACACACTGATAGATATATACTTGATTTTTATACCAATTATAAGCAGGTTACTCCCATCTTCAATTTTCCAAACTATTTTCCAATAAGCTCCTTAAGCCTCAGTGTTTGCATGTATCATCCTTCCACCTTGGTGAATGTGCTGTCTGCTGCTGTTACTTAGCATATATATAATTGAAGAGAATCTCAAATAGTTCTTTTGAGGAGCCCCAGACACAGTGAGTCCTGACAACTAAACATGAATTACCTTTCTGTTACCTGGGTAGATAACATTCCAAGTAAATGCCTAGTCAAGATTTGTATTTTAGGCCTTTGTATTCCCCACTGTGCCTAAAACACGGTGTTGGACATAGAGTAAGCGAACTGTAAATACCAGGCAGAATGAATAAAATATTATAATAGAAGTGTAAATAGTATGTGGTAGGCACAAGAAGAATTACTGATTTGGCCACCTAAGTAGCTCTAAATAATACCTTATTGGATACTAAGAATCTGCAACCTTATTTTCCTAATATGTTCCCTGAGCTTGTTAATGATTCAGATATAATTGTATATTTACCTGTGTACCTTTTATAAGATGAATAGTAACTAATACCTGTCAAAATCTAAACACTGATAGTACAGTACTCTATATGATTCTATTGAGAATGTGCTTTATTAAAGTACACAGATTATGGCCATTTTCTTAGATCTTGCACACAGAATTGTAGAATGACTAAGAAAGTATTGTCTAGAAAATAAAGAGAATAATATTTTATGAAGCATGAGGGTTCCTTTTAAGTTTCTTATTATAAAGGAAAGATTTAAGCATACTAAAGCAAAAATAAAGATGTCTGTGAGGATAGGAACCATATTTTATGAATCATCTCCTACCCATTGCTTTACTATCTACTTGGTATCTAATAACTATTTAATATAGGTAGAATTAATGAATGAAAAATTCTAAATGATTTTATTATCACAGAACTTACTATCTCAATAAGTGCTGGAATTTTAAAATGAAAATGCCAAAATGGTTATGGGCTAAAATACCCTTCTAAATAATTAATAATTATAGAAGTAGGGGGACAAGCCTGCAAACCAATTGAAGTCTCCCAGCAACTTAGCAGCCATACACTCTCTTGATGTTGCATTCTGAGTAAAATCCTGGCCAGTAAATTAAATTAGTCAGCTGCTGGGACACTTCAGAAGTTAATATTATTCAAATGTACTTAGGAATACTTAGTTTTATTTCTTTCCCATAATTATATGTTTATACAACTTAAAGAAAAATAACATGGTTATAGATTTCTGTGTAGCAAAGGCTGTACATAACAACTTATCACGGTCCTGATGTGGAACTATTCACTTGGCACAAACCACAACAGGTAGTGCTATGGTGAAAAGAAAAGCAATATCAGATTTAGAAAGCTTGGATGCTAAACACATGGGTCTTAACCAATCCTGTCTTAAGTTACTGCACCCCAAATCACTACAAAATGTTGAAGGAGGCTAAAAAACATTAACATTGACTCATAGTCCCTGTCAGTTTCCTGACCCTGCAAAAGGAGACCAAAGAATTGAATGATACTACCATGACAAAACTTCCTCAATTTATATCTACTTATTTAGGTGAACTAACTTTTTTCAGTGCTCATATCTGTAAAACCAAACAAATAAACAAAAATAACTTTTGCTCATACCTGTCTCATTCCAACAAAAAGTAATATCCATTGTTGTTACTTGAACTTAGCACAAAAGCAAGGTCATTTGTCCTTACTAACAGTACATTCCCAGTAAAATTTTAATGTGTTTAATATCTTTTATAAATATAAAATGCACCTATGTTGTTTTGTTTAATTATTAGACTAATAGTTATAATGCTCCTTAAAGGAAAAAATTATACTTAGAGCCAAAGGAAATTAAAAGAAAAAAATCAATTTATGTATATATTTTTGTTGTAGGAATTATAAGGTAATCAATAAAATACTTTTTGACAAAATATATTATGTTAGAAAATGATTATTTTAGGAAAGTGGGATGAAAATATAGGTTCAAGGAGAAAGTGAACCATTTAAAATTTTTGCTTCTAAAGAAAGTTTTTCCATGTATTATTAAATTAATGATAGAGGTATCAAATCACCACAGTATTTACTACATTCCGTTGGATATATTTGAACGAGTGATTTAAAAGATTTATTTTGAAATATCAATATTTTCAAATATGCTGGAAATTACACTCCTTGCAGCTATTTAAATGTATGATACAATATATTTTTTTTTTTTATTGGAGTATAATTGCTTTACAATGGTATGTTAGTTTCAGCTTCACAACAAAATGAATCAGTTATATATATACATATATTCCCATATCTCTTCCCGCTTGCGTCTCCCTCCCTCCCACCCTCCCTATCCCACCCCTCCAGGCGGTCACAAAGCACCGAGCTGATCTCCCTGTGCTATGCGGCTGCTTCCCACTAGCTATCTACCTTACGTTTGGTAGTGTATATATGTCCATGCCTCTTTATCGCTTTGTCACCGTTTACACTTCCCCCTCCCCATAGCCTCAAGTCCATTCTCTAGTAGGTCTGTGTCTTTATTCCTGTTTCACCCCTAGGTTTTTCATGACATTTTTTTTTTAAATTCCATATATATGTGTTAGCATACGGTATTTGTCTCTCTCTTTCTGACTTACTTCACTCTGTATGACAGACTCTAGGTCTATCCACCTCATTACAAATAGCTCAATTTCATCTCTTTTTATGGCTGAGTAATATTCCATTGTATATATGTGCCACATCTTCTTTATCCATTCATCCGATGATGGGCACTTAGGTTGTTTCCATCTCCGGGCTATTGTAAATAGAGCTGCAATGAACATTTTGGTACGTGACTCTTTCTGAATTATGGTTTTCTCAGGGTATATGCCCAGTAGTGGGATTGCTGGGTCATATGGTAGTTCTATTTGTAGCTTTTTAAGGAACCTCCATACTGTTCTCCACAGTGGCTGTATCAATTTACATTCCCACCAACAGTGTAAGAGGGTTCCCTTTTCTCCACACCCTCTCCAGCATTTATTGTTTCTAGATTTTTTGATGATGGCCATTCTGACTGGTGTGAGATGATATCTCATTGTAGTTTTGATTTGCATTTCTCTCATGATTAGTGATGTTGAGCATTCTTTCATCTGTTTGTTGGCACTCTGTATATCTTCTTTGGAGAAATGTCTATTTAGGTCTTCTGCCCATTTTTGGATTGGGTTGTTTGTTTTTTTGTTATTAAGCTGCATGAGCTGCTTATAAATTTTGGAGATCAATCCTTTGTCAGTTGCTTCATTTGCAAATATTTTCTCCCATTCTGAGGGTTGTCTTTTGGTCTTCTTTATGGTTTCCTTTGCTGCGCAAAAGCTTTTAAGTTTCATTAGGTCCCATTTGTTTACTCTTGTTTTTATTTCCATTACTCTAGGAGGTGGGTCAGAAAGAATCTTGCTGTGATTATATGATCATCTCAATAGATGCAGAGAAAGCTTTTGACAAAATTCAACACCCATTTATGATAAAAACCCTGCAGAAAGTAGGCATAGAGGGAACTTTCCTCAACATAATAAAGGCCATATATGACAAGCCCACAGCAAACATCATCCTCAATGGTGAAAAACTGAAAGCATTTCCACTAAGATCAGGAACAAGACAAGGTTGCCCACTCTCACCACTCTTATTCAACATAGTTTTGGAAGTTTTAGCCACAGCAATCAGAGAAGAAAAGGAAATAAAAGGAATCCAAATCGGAAAAGAAGAAGTAAAGCTGTCACTGTTTGCAGATGACATGATCCTATACATAGAGAACCCTAAAGATGCTACCAGAAAACTACTAGAGCTAATCAATGAATTTGGTAAAGTGGCAGGATACAAAATTAATGCACAGAAATCTCTGGCATTCCTATATACTAATGATGAAAAATCTGAAAGTGAAATCAAGAAAACACTCCCATTTACCATTGCAACAAAAAGAATAAAATATCTAGGAATAAACCTACCTAAGGAGACAAAAGATCTGTATGCAGAAAATTATAAGACACTGATGAAAGAAATTAAAGATGATACAAATAGATGGAGAGATATACCATGTTCTTGGATTGGAAGAATCAACATTGTGAAAATGACCCTACTACCGAAAGCAATCTATAGATTCAATGCAATCCCTATCAAACTACCACTGGCATTTTTCACAGAACTAGAACAAAAAATTTTGCAATTTGTATGGAAACACAAAAGACCCCGAATAGCCAAAGCAATCTTGAGAACGAAAGAAGGAACTGGAGGAATCAGGCTCCCAGACTTCAGACTATACTACAAAGCTACAGTTATCAAAACGGTATGGTACTGGCACAAAAACAGAAAGATAGATCAATGGAACAGGATAGAAAGCCCAGAGATAAACCCACGCACATATGGTCACCTTATCTTTGATAAAGGAGGCAGAAATGTACCGTGGAGAAAGGACAGCCTATTCAATAAGTGGTGCTGGGAAAACTGGACAGCTACATGTAAAAGTATGAAGTTAGATCACTCCCTAACACCATACACAAAAATAAGCTCAAAATGGATTAAAGACCTAAATGTAAGGCCAGAAACTATCAAACTCTTAGAGGAAAACATAGGCAGAACACTCTATGAAATGTATGATACAATATTTTAAATGTGAGCTTTGTAATGTATCAGGCTGTACAATGTTTTTCAAACTTTTTGTAGGGGTTATGTGGAACAAAAATGTTTGAAGACAACATTTTGCTAAATGCTAACATTTGCTCAAGGCTAACTCAAATTTTGAAGATCATAACTTGATTTTAATCCCCTTTTTGTTCCATTTCATAGGCAAGTTAATTAGGGATGTTCTACAGTAGCTTTCTACAAATGCTCCCCATTTATCCCTCACTTAGTTCCCTTGAAATTTGACTGCTGCCCCTTTCTCTATATTGAAACTGTTCATTCCAATGCAACTGTTCTCAGACTTTAGTGAATCAAGATGTTACATATGTTACTTATTAAAACTATAGATTCTGATTACTTTTGAGGTAGGGTACAGAAATCTGCCTTTTTAACAGTCACTCTAGATGATTCCCTTTGTAGATGGCCCACAGATCACAATTTAAGAAATAGTGTTTTAAAGTAATCAATGGAAATTGTAAGACAGGGATGATTATCTTCATTAAATAATGTTCAAAGAACAGTGGGAGTGAAAAATAAACTTGTGCTTTGGTCACAACCCACGTATCACCTTTGTTCAACATAACAACTCATACACTTTAAACATTTTTTATTCATTTGGAGCCTCAGTTTACTGTCTGAAGATAAACTTCAAGCTGTGTACAAATATTTTCTTTTTCATATTTTGTATTGGAAGCTAAAATCACTCACTGCTGAGTTACCAAATCAACAGTAATTAAGTCACCTAAAAAAACAATATATACACATCTATAGGAATATAAACGTGACAATTTCCCAGCCACATGACTATTGAATTGGACCCAGATAGGTAATAGGGTAAAAGGGAGAGAGATGTTTTGTGTTTCTTCTTTATTACCTACAGTGGGTATCAGAGTGCTGAACAGAGAAACAAGTAAGTTCTATCATTTTGTAATACTGTGATGATGAGCAAACTGATTAACTCTCATTCATTTATTCAACAAACAAGTGATGGAGAAACAAGAAGTCGAGAAGGAACATTCAAGTTGGAGGAGGTTGACAGCTGAAGTCTAGGGATAAAGCTGGTTGAGATCAAAAGAGAGCAGCCAGAGCACGTGGGAGATAATATATAAGGATATAGCCATTGAGAACCCCACCAAATATTGAATTAATGCCTCATTAAACCCTGTGGAAGGGCATCCCTGTTCTGGGAAGACTTGCATTATCTTCATCTTGGATTGCTAGGTATGCCACCTGCTCTCTCAGTCCCTATCTCCTTTTTATGCTACCCATAAAATGGTGGCCAAAAAAATAAAATAAAATAACCGATGATTTGTCCCTTGTTGAATACAACTATTCTCATTGCTTATTTCCTTAACGGCTTTTTAAGAAAAATTATGACTTAATTCATTCATTCACCCAAAAGAAACTTATTGAGTGCATACTATAAGCCAGGCTTTGAGGTTGCAAATATGATTGCATTGTTCTTGCTCATAGAACTTACCTTTTGCACTATTGACCATCCCATCTTTTTTGAAACCTCCTCCTCCTTACCTTACTTTTTAATTTTTTTAACATCTTTATTGGAGTATAATTGCTTTAAAATGGTGTGTTAGTTTCTGCTTAATAACAAAGTGAATCAGTTGTACATATACATATGTTCCCATATCTCTTCCCTCTTGCGTCTCCCTCCCTCCCACTCTCCCTATCCCACCCCTCTAGGTGGTCACAAAGCACCGAGCTGATCTCCCTGTGATATGCGGCTGCTTCCCACTAGCTATCTATTTTACCTTTGGTAGTGTATATATGTCCATGCCACTCTCTCACTTTGTCACAGCTTACCCTTCCCCCTCCCCATAGTCTCAAGTCCATTCTCTAGTAGGTCTGTGTCTTTATTCCCGTCTTACCCCTAGGTTCTTCATGACCTTTTTTTTTTCCCTTAGATTCCATATATACGTGTTAGCATACGGTATTTGTTTTTCTCTTTCTGACTTACTTCACTCTGTATGACAGACTCTAGGTCCATCCACCTTACTACAAATAACTCAATTTCGTTTCCTTTTATGGCTGAGTAATATTCCATTGTATATATGTGCCACATCTTCTTTATCCATTCATCCAATGATGGACACTTAGGTTGCTTCCATCTCCTGGCTATTGTAAATAGAGCTGCAATGAACATCTTATCTTTCTTAATATACTGTCTTTCCCTACCCTCTGTGCCCTGGTTTTCATTATTATTTCCTCTTCCCCTGACATCTACCAGTGAGCAAGTCCTAAATTTCAGGTTTGTATCACTGCTTTTACTAATTTACACTAGCTGTCTTGTGAAGTGTATTCACCTTCAGATTTGAGCTATGATCTCTATGTCAGTGATTCCTAAATCTTTCTTTTAAGACGCACTATGATCTATATTTTGGATCCAGTTCTCTAGCTGCCTACAAGAACCTACTATATAAAAAATGTTTACCTCTATTTCATGACTATTGAACCCTCAAGAATCTTATGCTGAGGTAACAGTGTATAACAGAAAATGAATATCAGTTATTCCATAGGATGATTACCTTGGATTAAAATTTTACTGAATTTGGATTAAACAGAAGTGGTTTTAGAAACAAGATTTTACTCTAAAATATTTTTTGAAATTATCTTGGCACTAAGCAATGTGAACCTGACTGTAAATATAAACATGGACATTGGTCTTTAATTATATGAAATTATGATATATTTTAATATTAGCTACCATAAATAAATACATGTTCAGTATCATGAATATGTTCAGATGTAGTCATAACCTATTTTAATATTTAGTAAAATATAATCCTTTATTTTTAATTTTATTGAATAGATGAAAAGTTATTCTTATTCATTGTTTACCTTCAGTCATGAAGAAATGAAATGAAAATATGATTTGTTGAGACAAATTAAAATCATAAATTTTCACATTAAAACTATTTAGATTCATTTCCAAGACCATGTGAAGTGGGAAATTGAGAACATAATCCAGAAATATTACACTACCAAACATACTAGGGAGGAAAGAATATCTAAATTACCCCAAATTGCTTACCCATATGATGGAATCCATTAAAAGATTAATTGTATACATTATATTTAATCATGAGTAATAAAAATAAGATCAATTTTACTATTTTAAACTGAATCTCTTTTCCTCATTTCAGAATGGAAACTTGAAAAGAGTAAAGTAATATACAATGGCAGAACAGAGTGTTTTTTGCAACTGTGTACATGTGTATGTATGTGTGCATTTAATAGAGCCTTTTATTTTGGAGGCTGTTTTTGGCCTTTTTAGAAGCCTCATGCCAGATATCTCATATATAATGAAGAAACAGCATAAGATACAACTGAAGCAGGCAAAGGATGAATCTGAATTATCTATAATAGCTTGTATTAGTAAGTCCACAGTTATAGATGAAGTCAAAATCTAAATTCCACAAGGATTTTAATTATATTTGTTTTCCAAACATTTTGTAAAATGAGAAAAGAGCTTCTGGGAAAAACTTGAAAGAGAATTTAGAAATTTCAACATAACAACCTCCCCCAAATTTCTGTGTACAGAACAGTATAATATTTCATAAATATAAATCCTGCAATGCAGCCTTCGTGTGATGTGTATGTGTGTTTGTAAAAACACAGAAAAAATAGATAGATAGATAACCTGAACTAAATCATGTCCTGTAGATTAAAAAAAAACAACTCCCAAAACAAACTTCAAGCAGTACATTCTATGTCAAAAGGTCAATAATACAATTTTTCTTCTTCGATCACTACACAAGTACACAGATAGGCAAACAGCCCCTGTCAAAGGCACACAGGTATAGTTATATGCTGATAAGCACACATATATGCAAACATACATTGAATTCAGGTAGTTAGAAATTTAAGAAAGTAAAGAACTTTAATCTCTACTAAATTCTAACTCAAGTGTATGAACATACAAGTCAGACCTACAAAATCACAGTTATCTGGTTAGCAACACAATTTGGCTTTAAGAAATTCATTCAAAATAATACACATACATGCATATGTATTATGTACATTCTCATAGTCATTACATAGAGAAGAAATTTACATTAATATAATGTCACTTCATCTTGGTAACCTGTCTTTCACAAGTAATTCCTCTATATGTTGATTATCAATACCTCATTTAGAATTGACAGTTGAAGTATAAAAATTAACTGTAGTTTCAGAAAATTATGAGTATATATTTGTGGTATAAATATATTCACTATAGATATTTGCATTCAATGGATTATGAGAAGTAAGTTCATATATTGAGGGTTGTACTGATAATTCAATTCAGGCACTATTTACTAACTACTTATTATGAACAAAGCATTGCTAGGTAATGGGAAATATTTACAGTCCAGTAAAAAATAAGAATTTTAGGAAGATAAATAGAACAATATTGTGAAGGATGGATTACAGCAAAAAGAGAGGGAAACTGAAAATCAGGAGGCTGCTGCAACAGCATAGATAGAAGATTAAAAGAGCCTGAATCATAATGATTGAAATGGGAAGTTGGGGAAAATCATGAATGAAATAATGAAGTAGCATGAACAGTATCTGATGACTGATTATATATGGATGTAGATATGAAGACATGAATCACTAGTAACTATTTAGTTTCTGCCCTTGGTAACTTAAAAGTGGATGATGCAACAGGAAATAAAAAGTAAATAGGAACAGCTTATCAGGTGGAATGTGAAAGTACAAGATGCAGAATGATGTAGGTTGAGTTTGATATCCCACTGGCATGGATCTGTTCATTTGGTATTTGGAAATTTAGATCTGGATCTCAATACAGAGCTCAAGGGTGGAGATGAAGATTTAGGAATTTTCCACCTAAGAGTTGATTATTAAAAGCTTATGAGTGGATCAGTTCACACAGAGATGTCTGTGAGGGTGGAGGGCAGAGCAAAAGGAAAAGACAGAGGAAACAATTTAGGATATGTTTTTAGTGAGAACCCAAGGTTCTCAATATTCTAAAGAAATACAGAATGAGAAAGAAAGTAGACTAAAATTGTTACACCAAAACCTAAGTGAATTAGGCATAATAAATAAGACTCAAAGTAATTTCAATACACTTTAAGTTATACTGTTATATAATATAGCACAGAAAACAGAGCTCATGTTCACAAGGTCAGAAATTTTAAGGATAATTCTGTGCTTGATATCTGCTTAGATATTACAATGTTTCACCTAAACAGTAACAGTAGAGCAAATTTCATGAGTCATTTTTTTATATTAACTACCTACTGGAATACTGAGGTGCAGGCTGAAGAATTTCACATAATATACATTATATAAACCATATTTCTAGCTGTCTTGGAGGTATGAATTGTGAGAACAGATGAAACTGTGTACACAAATGTAAAATCTTACCTGAAGCTTTCCGTAGGCAATTGGAAATCTCAATTAATATCAAGCCTGAGTGAACATTTATATATTGAAGTTAATAATAATTTAAGGGCTCCATTTACCAGTTTTATTTCTTTAAAATCTGATTAATGTCTCCTTGGTTATGCAGAAATGATGAGTTCCATGAAAAGGTTATACTTAGCTTACAGTTAAAATGTTTTGAACAAAATGCCATTTGAAAAGA
Source organism: Tursiops truncatus (assembly GCF_011762595.2). Lineage (NCBI taxonomy): Eukaryota > Metazoa > Chordata > Mammalia > Artiodactyla > Delphinidae > Tursiops > Tursiops truncatus. The sequence goes on from NC_047055.1 coordinate 55,441,067, forward strand.
ATGGCCTAGGTTTATCAGGGCATGTGGTTTCAAAGACATCTCTGGATTAAATAGAGACATAAAATGGATGTAGCATAGTCATCAAGTGATGACTAGAGAGATATGACTGAAGATTTTACAGAGAAATCTTTGAACTGATCCTATTTTCAGTTCCCTTACTTACGTGTTCTGTGAACAAAATCATAAAAACTGCCTTGTGCCTCAGGTCGTTTTTGTAAAAGAAAGTAAAGAACAACATGCCCTTTCCCTAGCTTGTGAGATATTATGAGGATAAGAAGAGCAATTTAATCTATAAGGTGTTTATAGTCATCTAGAAACAGTCAAAGTAAAAATACAATTTCTCATTATAAAACCATTATTTCAGAGGATTTTACTGTTGGAAAAAATTTATTTGAGCACATCCCTATGTTTTATGGAATATCATAAAAAATAAAGAAAATTCATAGCACTTAATACTGAGTAAACTGCTAGCTAATGGGATGAGCAGAACATATTGGGATGATTGGAAGTGTGGTTAAGAACTGTAAGAGTAAAAGAAGTTACTGTTATCTCATAAAGAAGGTAAATGAAGTATTCTTCTTAGAGTTAACAGTTCACTTTAATGATGCCATTTTTCTCTTCTAAGTAAGCTTATAAACATGGCTGTCAGTTTTGAATGATCAAAGCAAAGTAATAAGGAAATGTGGAGAAGTGCATTATTTGTGCTATCCAAGGAGAGAGAGAGAGAAAAAAATGCTAGCCTCTTTCGGTACAAAATATATGAAAGCTAACATTTTAGTCTTGATTTTAAAAACTGTGTTAGTTTACATTACAAAAAAGCTATGTTCTACCAAAACATTTTACTGAATTTTGTTTTAGTATGTAAACTCTGTTCTCATAAATCTGCTGTTTGTACACACACACACACACACACACAGACACACACACACACACACACACACAGAGTTTCCTGTGTAGGAAATTGATACTATCCACAACTATTTTGCAAAAATATGTTAAATTTAGCCAAAAAATATAGAAAGAGGGCAATGTATGTGAACAACCAATTCAGAAGTGAAGTAAAAAACTTCATGTCCCCCAAAAATGTGAAGGAAAGCTCAGAATCATGTGTGATCAGAAAAGTGCAAATGAAAAATAAAAGTGAAATTATATTTCATGTCCATCGAATTGGCACAAATTTAAGTCTTAAAATACCAAGAATTGACAAGGACATGAAGTTTTGTCAGAAGAGTTACATTTAAATGATTAGTAAAGTCATTTGGGGTTTCCATACAAATTTTAGAATTATCTGTTCTAGTTCTGTGAAAAATACCATTACTATTTTGATAGGGATTACATTGAATCTGTAGATTTACTTGAGGGATATGGTCATTTTAACAATATTAATTCTTCCAATAGATGAGCATGGTGTAACTTTCCATTTGCTTGTGTCATTTTCAATTTCTTTCATCAGTGTCTTATAGTTTTCTTTTACCTCCTTGATTCAGTTTATTCTTAGGTATGTTATTCTTTTTGATGCAACTGTATATGGGATTATTTTTCTTCCTTTCTCTTTCTGATAGTTTGTTGATAATATATAGAAACACAACAGAATTTTGTACATTAATTTCATATCCTACAACTTTACCAAAGTCATTGATGAATTACAGTAGTTTTTGGTGGTGTCTTTAGGATTTTCTATATATAGTATCATGCCATTTACAAACGGTGACAGTTTTACTTTTTCCTTTCCTGTTTGTATTCCTTTTATTTCTTTTTCTTGTCTGATTGCTGTCACTAAGACTTCCAATACTATGTTGAATAAAAGTGGTGAGAGTGGACCTTCTTGTCTTGTTCCTGATCTTAGAGTAAATGCTTTCAGCATTTCATCACTGAGTATGAAGTTGGCTGTAGGTTTTAGTTGTGAGATAATGATTTGGAATTCAGGGCTAGTCAACTCAGTGTCATGAAAAATGTTAGTGGTACAATAGTCATGCACAACATGACTAGAGAATACAAAATAAAATATAAACATGTATTACATAGTATAGTGAGCATTAGAAGCAGAAATGGAGAGGGACTTCCCTTAAAAAGAGAAGTCACTGGGGATTAAAGTCATCCAGGAAATCTACATGGAGAAGGTCTGGGAATTAAAGGATAAAGAAGTCTTAATAGATGAGTGAAGTTATTCCAAGCCAAGCAAATAGAATGTGCAATCACACTGAGTTGAAGGTACTGTCTTGTGGAATACAGTGAAGAGATTAGCCTGCTTGATGGAACAGCATGCATAAGCAAGCTAATGAGACAGGTAAGTATTTGTAACTAGTTGAATAACTAGAAAAATAATTAATTTACCAAGGTCTTACTAAAGGAACATCTTCTATGGTGTGGCAACGCTGTCTTCTGCCCTATTCTGCTTTATAGTTATTGAGAAAGACTTGACTGGGGGAAGAGACAGTTATTCAGATATGCAGTGAAGCTCAGATGATGGTCAAATACATTGTTTGACATATTTAACATGCAAAACTCTCTTAACAGGCTGGAAAAGAATGGCCAGATCTACCAAGAAGAAATTTAATATATACTTCTAATCAAATAAATACAAAATACAGTAAGATATTTGTAGCAGTATGAAAATTACTTCAGGCTTTTATTATAAATTCATTCACTGAGTTTTGGTTTCTTTATCTGAAAAATGAGGTGATTAGATTAAGATATTTTGGTGCTTCCATGAGATTCTAAATTTCTATGATTTTTCACATCAGTAGTTGAATATCACTGCAAAAATAACCAATGTCATCTTAGGTGAATTAATAAGAGTTTGAAGTACAGAAAAGGAGCATGATACTCCAAATCTACTCTGTGATGGTCAGACCACACTTGAGCACATTTCTCTTAAGAACATGATGAACTTGAGCTTGTCCAAAGGGAATGGATTATATGGTAAAAAAAAAACAGAAATTATGCTAAGTGAGATACCTGGGAATATTTATCATCATATTTCAAAGGCTCTCCATTGAATGTAGGATAAAATTTTAAAAATATAAAAACTTACTATGGCCTACAAAGTCCTACCTGATATGGTTCATACCTATCAAGGCCAAACCTAGAAATGCATCCATGGAACAACTCAACCAGTGAAGGACCATTCAAGATAATCTTTCATAGGCATGTCACTAAAGACAGAAATTTTGAAACTGACTCTAATCATGCTCAGAAAAGAGAAGTAATGTGCACCCTCAGTTGCCCTGCCTGATGTATGTTACTCTGTAGCATCATCTTGATTGACTAACTCTAACTTACTGAATTTCAGCCACATGACTACATCCCCTTAAATAAACCAAATGCTTTCCTGTCTCAGAGCTTTCACAAATTTGGTTTCTTCTTCTTGGACTACCCTATTGGCAATTTTCACTTGGCAATCCTAAGTATCTTTCAGGTTTCAGTTTAGAAGTCACTTCATAAAAGAAAGCGTCTAAGATATACCATATTAAATCAGATCAGATCAGCCTGTTATAATCTCTTTATGAGTCACATAACTCTCTTCTCATACTGTTTAATATTCTTCCATATCAGTTTATCATGAGTTATAATTATATACTTATTTGATACTTTATGAGGTCAGGAACTTTATTTTTTGGTAGAGAGTTTATATCTGAAACCTTCTGTTCTTTGTTTATTGTAGCAACTTAACTGAGTTTTCATCCTGGAGCAGAAGCCCATAGAGAGAGAAAAGGAGACTGTTGGAGAGGTGAATTGCTTTGAATAATAAATTTATAAGGAAGGTTCTGAATTTTTGGCATGCCCTGAGAGAGTGAGAATGAGGTGTCAGAAAAGAGGAGAGAAGAAATGTAAAAAATGAGATGAGGTAGACAAAGAGATAGGATCCATCTCAACAGTGGAAGAAATGGGCAGTTATAAATTTCCAGTGATGGCAATGGCCAAGGGATTTTAAGAAGTGATGTATAATACTGTAAATTTTTCTGCTGTGCTGCAAATTGATGACCCTAGTAATACAGGATATATTGGTTTGCTAGGGGTTCTATAACAAAATACCACGTATTGGGTGCCTTAAACAACAGAAATCTATTTTTTCATAGCTCTAGAGGCAAGAAGTCCAAGATCGAGATGTCAGCAGGTTTAACTTTGGAAGTCTCTCTTCTTAGTTTCCAGATGGACACCTTCTTGTTGTGTCTTCTCATAGCCTTTGGTGTGTGCATCCCTGGTGTCTTGTGTCCAAATTTTCTCTTCTTATAAAGGCACCAGCCAGATTAGATTAGGGCCCACTTTAGTGGCCTCGTTTTAATTTAATTACCTCTTTAATGACATTATCTCTAAACACAGTCACATTCTGAGATACTGAGATTTAGGACTTCAACATATAAATTTGGGAGGACACAATTCAGCCCATAATATTGGGGAAGAAGGTGAAACAGGCTTTTTTTCCTACTAAATATTGAATGAGGGATAGAGCAAGGTCATTTAAATATCAAGGGGAGGTGTAACTCCACAAAGATTGGGTATCTTTTAGGTAACTGGCTGTTTTGTTCCATTAGTTACTCTCACTTGTGAATATTTACAGAAAGTTAATAGAACAGCACAACTTTCTTTAATCCCAATAACATACTTATTATCCATATTTTGTCATATTTCCTATCATTTTTATAAAGTTGAACCTTGTGAGATTATTTCATTTGAATGAACAAACATAAGAAGAAGAGAGAAATAGTTGTTTCCACAATTCATAAATTGTGTATTACAGTATAAAATATAAAAAAGTTATATAGGCTTTTTGAGAATAAGCAAGAAAACCAAAGGACATAAAACTAAAACTTTGGCACATTATTTGGGGAGGAGTTAATCCTAAGGATCATGTTAATAAACCACTAAAATTCTCAGTGAATCACCAAGAAGCTTATAAAAATTAAACTTATTTAATAAGCTTGATTTCTTCTTTGATGCTGACTATACAAAATTAAATGATTTATAAAGATTTTTAAAGTTTCTAAAATGTATCTTTTATCTTAAGCTTACTCTCTAAAGTCATATTTCTCTTTCCAGTAATTTAAATTTTTTATTAATTGAGTAATATAAGCAATCTGTACTGAGTTCAGGTGTATAAACGTAAAAACTACTTGGGAAAATTATATTATCTATAACTACTCTGGGCTCTGCCAGTCACCAGTTGATTAAGCTCCTTTTTATTCATCTTCATTATGTATAATATGATTCTTTCATCCTTTCAAAGCACTTTGTTACTGATATACATAGAAGAAGTTGTAGCATTTGTTTAGTTGCTCCTTTGGTCACAACATTTCATTATTTAGTATAAAATATTTCTGTATATGAGGGGAGGGACATTTAATTATGACTTTACACACTTTTTCACTATTTGAAAAATTTATAATGTGCATATATAACCAATAATAAAAATATTATGTACCTGATAACATTTCCAGACTAGCTGACAATCCCTTCAATTAATTTAAATCTGTGGTCATATATGTGCAAAGATAGTTAGTATTTTCTAAATGGGATCCATGTCAAAATGATAATAATGGATTAAAAATTGATGCTGAGTAAGATAAAAGATCAATGCAGTAATATCATTTTTGCCAACTCTTAGTGTACTTCTATGGTAAAGCTATACTTAATTGCCAATAACAGTGAACTAATTAAACAATAGAAATTTATTAAATGTATAATTTCTAAGAGATATGTGACTATATCCAAAAAGGGTTATTTAGATTTAATCAAATATCTATTTTTTTATTAACCAAGTATATGGCCAGGAGATAAAATATTTTCTTAATGAAAAAATAATTCATTGTTGGCTTGCATTTGCCTTGATGTTAACCTCTCCCCAATATATAATGCAAAATATGTAAAGAAAAATGATTGAATTTACTACAAATTTAGAAATTGCATTGTAATATATGCTAAATGATGGAGGAGAAGTGTACCATCAATACAAATGTATTTTTTAAAAGCAAAAATAAGATTTGTCTATCTATTCCTGGCTAAGGTCTACCAATTTTCCAGTTTTCTACTTCAATGTTACTTCCTCAGGGAAGCAATCCATAGCACCATAGACAATGGGAGGCTCACTTTTCTGGTCTTCTTACACATGGTATTTTTCCTTCATAACACTTAGCATAAATTATTATTACATAAATTTATAATTATTTGCTTAATGGACCTCCATTTCAATTAACAGGGACCCTGTTTATTCTGTTCATCATTGTGTCCCTAACAGTCATCAAAATGCCTTGTGGATAGTAAAAAAATCTAAAAATACTTGTCAATGAGTGATTAAAGATATTAATGTCATTCTAATACACCATCATCAATCATCTTGACCCAATTTCTTACTTTTTTAAGGTTATTTTAATAAGTGATGCTCAGTTGAAGTATTGTCCTCCATCAAGGGGACATTTGACAGTGTCAACACATTTAGTAGCCACAAATGGTGAAGAGTTGCTACTTGCAATTACAAGATAGAGGTCAGTTATGCTGATAAACACCTTACAATGCACAGGACGGCCCCCACAACAGCCCCTAGGCCAAAATATCAATAGTGCTAAGGTTGAGAAACCCTGGATGACATTAAGAGATTTTTTGTTTTTTTTTTCAATTGAGTTCAGGTTCAGGAAATACGATACAAATATCAATAAGTTTAATTGAAGGATTATTAAACTTACTTGTTTCTTGAAAAATATTTCATTTCTATTATCATTGTATATATATATAATATATACTATAAATATCATGTATTGATTTTGGAATGAAGACAACATATAGCGAATATCTTTTATTTCATGAAGATTAACTATGAAATATACTTTCAAAATTCATAAACAGAATTAATGGGTCACAAGCACAATAGCTAGTATCTTAATTCTTAAAGAATTTATTTCTAAGAATTTATGACAGCTCATAGGAAGGAGAAATATGAAGGTTAATTTACCTAAAGAAAAATCACTAAGTAATGATACCTTTTTCGTTGACTTAATCCAAGACGTCAAAGCAATACATTTTTTTCAAAAGTTACCCTCAGTGGGTAATAGTTTAGTTTAATTTTTTTTAATTACTTCAATCATCTATTCTCAGCCCAAATGAAAGAAACAATATGATTATTTCATTTGGTTTCTTGCAAATATTGGGGTATACAAGGCTGTTTATTTAGAGAAGCAATTTGTAAAAGTTATTAAACTGGTTATTGGACAAATCTATATATGTATAACTAAAATATTCCATTGGTGTAATTATTCAAGGTTAGCTATTATAATAACAAAGCTGCAGGATGTGTTTTCCACATTTCTCCTCTGCAGAACAGAGTCCCTTATAAAGATATGTGTCAGAAATGAGCTCTTCCTACCATTATAAGCCTTATTAAATTCAGGTATACTTGGATAGGCAAAGTCTGGAAATTGTGTAATGTCTATTTATTGAAGAATATTGGGTGAGAAGTCTGACAAAATATTTAAAAATATCCAACTAGGAAAATTGATTATTTCATTATAGATTGAGAACACTTGCTAGCCATACAAAATTAACCCCAGTTTTCACTAAAAAGGGCTGTGGCTGAATTTATCACAATTTCTATTTCCCTACTCCTCATTCTCTTTTTTCTCATCAATGTAAAATTCCCAGTCCGTTTTGACTTCCAATATTTTCTAATGGTTTATAGGAATTAGCATAATAGGTATAATATCCAGTACACTAATAATATTTTTCCTTATAAAGCATGGGCTAAGCTTATATCAGTACTAAATTTATATTTGCAAGGAGAGGTAATAGAACATGTCCTGACAGTGTGTGTTTTCTGAGATACTATCAGATATTATATTTAGTATTATTAAAAAAGGTTTAGGGGCTTCCCTGGTGGCGCAGTGGTTGGGAGTCCGCCTGCCGGTGTGGGGGACGCGGGTTCGTGCCCCGGTCCGGGAGGGTCCCGCATGCCGCGGAGTGGCTGGCCCGTGGGCCGTGGCCGCTGGGCCTGCGCGTCCGGAGCCTGTGCTCCGCAACGGGAGAGACCACAGTGGTGAGAGGCCCGCGTACCGCAAAAAAAAAAAAAAAAAAAAAAAAAAAAAAAAGGTTTAGGTATTTTTATTACTCCAATCTATCTCCATACTAAGAAACTTTGTTGACATAAGTGGGATTATAATTAATTGAAGAATATTAAATTGAACTCTTTCTTGTTCTATTTGACACAGATGATGTGGGGATGGAAGAGAGAGACAGACAGGTGTTTCCAAACACATTTGAACTAAGTTATACCATTTATCCCAGTGCTGGGTTTATTTTTTATTTTCTTTTTATTGAGTTATAGTTGATGTGTAACATTATATAAGTTATAGGTGTACAATATAGTGATTCATGATTTTTAAAGGTTATACTCCATTTACAGTTATTATAAAGTATTGGCTATATTCCCTGTGGTGTACAACATATCCTTGTAGCTTATTTGATACATAATAATTTTTACTTCTTAATCCCATAACTCTATTTTACCCCTCTGTCCTTCCCTCTCCCCACTGGTAACTGCTAGTTTGTTCTCTATATCTGTGAATTTGCTTTTTTTTTTTTTGGTTATATTCACTAGTTTGTTGTGTTTTTAAGAGTCCACATATAAGTGATATCATACAGTATTTGTCTTTCTCTGTCTGACTTATTTCACTTAGCATAATATGCTCCATGTCCATCCATGTTGTTGCAAATGGCAAAATTTCATTATGTTTTTATGGCTGGCTAGTATCCCACTGCATGTGTGTGTGTGTGTATATATATATATATATATATATATATATATATATATATATATATACCACATCATTTTTATCTAGACATCTGTTGATGGAAACTTAGGTTGCTTCCATATCTTGGCAATTGTAAATAATGCTGCTATGAACACTGGTGTGCATGTATCTTCTTGAATTAATGTTTTTGTTTTTTTCAGAAATATACCCAGGAGCAGAATTGCTGGGTCATATGGGTAGTCTTATGAATTCAGTAAAGTTGCAGGATACAAACATAAAATGCAGTAATCTGTTGCATTTCTATACACTAAAAATGAACTGTCAGAAAGAGAAATTAAGGAAACAACCCCATTTAACATATCATGAAAAGAATAAAACACCTTGAGATAAACCTATCTAAGTATATAAAAGACCTGTACTAAGAAAACTATAAGACACTGATAAAAGAAATTGAAAACCACACAAACAGATGGAAAGATATACCATGTTCTTGAATTGGAAGAAATGACATTGTTAAAATGACCATACTATCCAAAGCAATCTACAGATTCAATGCAATCCCTGTCAAAATACCAATGACATTTTTCACAGAATTAGAAAAAATAATTTTAAAATTTGTATGGAAACACAAAGACCCCAGATAACCAATACAAACTTAAAAAAGGACAGAGAAGGAAAAATCACACACGTTGACTGCATACTACACTATGAAGTTACAATAATCAAAACAGTATTGTACTCTATTTTAGTTTCTGGGCATATATCTGGAAAAGACAAAAACTCTAATTCGAAAAGGTACATGCACTACAATGTTCATAGAAACACTATTTACAATAGCCAAGACATAGAAGCAACTTAAATATCCATTGACAGATGAATGAATAAAGAAGATGTGGTATATATATATATATATATCACTCAGCCATAAAAAAGAATGAAATAATATCATTTGCAGCAACGTGGATGGACCTAGAGATTATCATACTAAGTGAAGTAAGTCAGATAGAAAAAGACAAATATATGATTTGACTTATATGTGGAATCTAAAAAAAATGATACAAATGAACTTATTTACAAAACAGAAATAGACTGACATACATAGAAAACAAACTTATGGTTACCAAAGGGAAATGGGAGGGAGGGATAAATTAGGAGTTTGGGATTAACAGATACACACTACTATATATAAAATGGATAAACAACAAGAACCTACTGTATAGCTGTATAGCACAGGGAACTGTATTCAATATGTTGTAATAACTTATACTGGAAAAGAATATATATATATATATATATTTCAATAAAAAAACAGGATGGTACTGGCCTGAAAACAGACACATAGATAAATAGAAAAGAATACAGAGCCCAGAGATAAACCCACATACTTATGATCAATTAATCTACAACAAAGGAGACAAGAATATACAATGGAGAAAAGAAAGTCCCTTCAATAAGTGGTGCTGGAAAAACTGGACAGCTACATGTAAAAGAATGAAATTAAAACATTCTCTAACACCATATACAAAAATAAAACCAAAATGGATTAAAGACCTAAATGCAAGACTGGAAACCATAAAATACCTAGAGGAAAACATAAGCAGAACACACTTTGACATAGATTGCAGCAAGATCTTTTTGAATCTGTCTCCTAAAGCAAAGGAAATAAAAGAAAAATAAACAGAGCCTAATTAAACTTAAAATCTTTTGCACAGCAAAGGAAACCATCAACAAAACAAAAAGACAACCTACTGAATGGGAGAAGATGTTTGCAAATGATATGACCAATAAGGAGTTAATATCCAACATATACAAACAGTTCATAGAACTCAACATCAAAAAAAAAAAAGAAAACAAACATCTGATTAAAAAATGGGCAGAAGGACTGAGTAGACATTTTTCTGAAGAGGAAATGCAGATGGCTAACAGGCACATTAAAAGATGCTCAACATCACTAATCATCAGGGAAGCACAATTCAAAGCCACAATGAGATATCACTTCACACCTGTCATAATGGCTATCATCAAAAAGAACACAAATAACAAATGTTGGTGAAGATGTGGAGAAAAGGTAACCCTTACATCCTGTTGGTGGGAATGTAAATTGGTACAGAACTATGGAAAACAGTATGGAGGTTTCTCAAAAAACTAAAAATAGAGATAGGGTTTCTTTGTAGTATATTCCACAATGTAAGTCTCAATTCTACTCTTACCCTCCCTCCATCAGCACAACTACGTATCTTTTATTTTATTTTATTTTATTTTATTTTTTTGCGGTACACAGGCCTCTCACCGTTGTGGCCTCTCCCATTGCTGAGCACAGGCTCCGGACGTGCAGGCTCAGTGGCCATGGCTCACAGGCCCAGCCGCTCCATGGCATATGGGACCTTCCTGGACCAGGGCACGAACCCATGTCCCCTGCATCGGCAGGTGGACTCCCAACCACTGCGCCACCAGGGAAGCCCTACTACGTATCTTTTGAAAGTATCTTCCATATTTTTCTACACTCCAACTTATTTCAATGGCATTTATTCCCAGTTTTCAAGAAACAATTCGCTCCTTGACAATGCATTTGATAATCTGAAACATCTCCATCCTTGACAAAAAAAAAAGAAAAGAAAGAAAAGAAAAGTTTGTTAAAGACCAATCTTAAAAGTTTAAAATATTTTACAGCTGGAGCTTCTAAAGAAAATTATCATATTAGATTAATAATAGTAATAATACTTGTGAAAATAAAAGTAAGACTAACACTTTTAGTAAGACATCTTAGAAAAAATAGATGTACATGCTCATGTGAATAAATGTAACAATTCATTTTAGATATCAGCATATGAAATTACTACTTTCTTACAATACTTTCCTGAGGTAATACCTACTACATGTAGGTTTTAGTACAGACCATTGTCTATGTGTTCTTGTTTGATTATTTGGCCTAGAAATAGCCTTAAGGTGAAACATTTTTTTTACTACCCTTACACTAGTGAGTGTGCTACTTAAATATGACATTGTTTTCACCTTTGTTGTGATTATGTTATGCTTTCTCCCTTATTGCACTGTGTCCCTAATCACAAGGTTTATGAAAATTTCCCCCTGATATAACATTTTTAAATTTAAGTTTTCTTTCTGACATTATAAAAAGAAGATGTGCTTATTGTATGGGTGTGTATGTACTTATTATTGAGGCATCACCAAACCCTGAACAAATATCATGAAGATATGATGATACACAGTTCAAGGGAAAACTTTTATAAAAGAGAAAAAGTAAAATTAAATGCTCTCATTATGTCTAGGAAATGATGACATAACCTAATTTGTACATTTTATAGTGGCAAAGAAAATATTTGAAATCAATATTATATCAAAAGTTATACTTTTATAAACCATTACTGAAGAGCTACCATTTGGAAAGATACTATTTTAAATTTCCCAGCCCCACTCTCAGACACACAATTTGATTTGAAATAATGATATGTTATTTTCTGATTTTTCTCAAGGTATGTACTGACGTTCTCAAAGTGAATTTGCATTTTCTGTCACCTAAAAATTAACACATATATAGTACAGCACTTCTTAGGGGGAGGCAGGGAACATTGAAGAATTAGAGATAGGATAGGATAACTCCAAAAATGTTGGAATTGCTGATTTACTAGTAAATCATGTTGGATGATAGGTCCTTCAGAAATGAATATGGCATTAACCAAATAATTCTTTGGCCATTGCAAGTATATAGGGAAATAAATGATCCAGAGACTTGGTGGTGGGCTCCTAAGCCTGCTGGTTCTCTAGGTCACTGGACCAAATTAGGTTTGAGTTAGGTATTCAATAGTAAGTTTCTACTATTAGAGAGCTGTTGATTCCCTGATGTAAAATAAGCACCTTAGTAAAGAATTAGATGGAAAAATCAGGGGGAAGAAGAGCTGTATTTATATAACAGATATATCTTAAGTCAGTACCTCTCAAACTTGAGCATTCATCAGAGTCACTGTGTTTAAATAAACCAGGTTTATTTATTTAACCTAGTTTAAATAAAAATTGTTGGACCCAACTCCCAGAGTTTATGATTCAGTAGATCCGGGGTGGGGCCCAAGAATTTTCATTTCTAACAAGTTCCTAGGTGATCTCCTTCTGGAGATAGTCAATATATGTTAAGCTCATACTACATAAACTTAAGAGTCAGCATAAAATGGTAAAGGGCCACCAGTGTTGCTCTAGAAACAAAACAAAGCATAATGGCCTTATTTGGCAATATGCATGAAGTAGATTAAGAAGTCAAAGCATGCCAAAATAGAAGTTCAATCTGACTATCTAGAAGTATGCCACATGCTATAGGTGGAATAAAGGGTGAAGTGATAGGAAAATATTCAGGACTAAGATAAGGAAGGCAAATAACTGGACCATGTGCCCAGGAAAATTGGCTATGGTAAGAATGAACAGCTTCCTATATCATCAAAACAGAGAATGTATAGAAGTAAGAAAGAGGTAGCAAAAACAGACTTTAAAAAATGTTTTCCTATTCTTCCATCTAATTTTTTACTAAGGCACTATTTAGGTCCATTTACACCTGAATTTAAAAAATGAGATATATAGGAGTAGGACTGAATGGGAACTAACATTTACTGAACTCTAAATATATGCCAAGTGTCTTGTATAAGTGATTTCATTTGTATATATGTGTATACTTTTGTATATATGAGCCCTCATGATAATCTTATTAAGTTGTTATTATCCCTACTGAGAGATGCATAGGGCTTCCCTGGTGGAGCAGTGGTTGAGAGTCTGCCTGCCGATGCAGGGGACACGGGTTCATGCCCTGGTCCAGGAAGATCCCACATGCCATGGAGCGGCTGGGCCCGTGAGCCATGGCCACTGAGCCTGCGTGTCCGGAGCCTGTGCTCAGCAATGGGAGAGGACACAACAGTGAGAGGCCCGCGTACCGCAAAAAAAAAAGAATGAAATTAGAACACTCCCTAACACCATACACAAAAATAAACTCAAAATGGATTAAACACCTAAATGTAAGGTCAGATACTATAAAACTATTAGAGGAAAACATAGGCAGAACACTCTTTGATATATATTGCAGCAAGATCATTTTTGATCTACCTCCTAGAGTAATAAAAATAAAAACAAACATAAACAAATGGGATCTAATTAAACTTAAAAACTTTTGAACAGCAAAGAGAACCATAAACAAAACAAAAACACAATGCTCAGAATGGGAGAAACTATTTTCAAACAAATCAACCAACAAGGGATTAATCTCCATAATATACAAACAGCTCATGCAGCTCATATCAAAAAAAACCCAAACAACCCAATCAAAAATAGGCAGAAGATCTAAATAGACATTTCTCCAAAGAAGACATACAGATGGCTAAAAAGTACATGAAAAGATGCTCAACATCACTAATTATCAGAGAAATGCAAATCAAAACTACGAGGTACCACCTCACGCCAGTCAAAATGGCCATAATTAAAAAGTCTATAAATAACTAATGCTGAGTAGGGTATGGAGAAAAGGGAACCCTCATACTTTTGGTGGGAATGTAAGTTGGTGCAACCCCTATGGAAAACAGTATGGAGGCTCCTCAGAAAACTAAAAATAGAATTACCATATGATCCAGCAATCCCACTCCTGGGCATAAATATGGACAAAACTATAATTCAAAAAGACACATGCACCCTTATATTCATAGCAATATTATTCACAATAGCTGAGACATGGAAACAACCTGTATGTCCATCGACAGATGAATGGATAAAGAAGGTGTGCTACATATATACAATGGAATATTGTATTCCATATCCCTTTTATGGCTGAGCATTACTCAGCTATAAAAGAGAATGAAATAATGGAATCTGCAACAACATGGGTGCAACTAGAGATTATAATACTGCATGAAGTAAGTCAGAAAGAGAAAGACAAATACCATGCAACAGTACTTAAATGTGGAATCTAAAATATGACATAAATGAACCTATCTATGAAAAAGAAACAACCTCATAGACATAGAGAACAGACTTGTGGTCACAAAGGGGGGGATGGGTGGTGGAGGGATTGACTGGGAGTTTGCATATAGAATGGATAAACAACAAGGTCCTACTGTATAGCACAGGAAACAATATTCAATATCCAGAGATAAACCATAATGGAAAAAAAATATAAAAAACAATGTATATATGTGTAGAAAATAAAAGACCCTTATACCCTGGTCCCTTTCCAAACAGGCTAATTTACCAAAAGAAAGTTATATATTACTAAGAATAATTTATTTTATATTAATAGAAATGATACATATAAATAAAAAATTAAATTATGTGTTGAACACACAAATAAATCCTTTTGAGAAATTCATTTGTTTCATATCAGAAAATGTTGTTTTAACTTTTTTGCTTTTCACACAAATAAGACAAGAAAACATTTAAAATATTTAAGGACTTCAATTAATTTTTTTACTTCCTATTAAGATATAATATATAGGAGATACCTTCAAGATGACAGAGGTGTAAGATGTTGAGATCACCTTCCTCCACACACATACAACAGAAACACATCTACATGTAGAACAACTCCTACAGAACACTACTGAACCTTGGCAGAAGACCTCAGACTTCCCAAAAGGCAAGAAACTCCCCACGTACCTGGGTAGGGCAAAAGAAAAAAAAAAAACAGAGGCAAAAGAATAAGGACAGGACCTGCACCTCTGGGAGGGAGCAGTGAAGGAGGAAGTTTCCACACACTAGGAAACCCTTCACTGGTGGAGATGAGGGGTGGCGGGGGGGAATCTTCGGAGCCACGGAGGAGAGCACAGCAATAAGGGTACAGAGGGCAAAGAAGAGAGATTCCTGCACAGAAGATAGGTGCTGACCAGCACTCACCGGCCTGAGAAGTTTGTTTGCTCACCTGCTGGAGTGTGTGAGGGCTAGGAGCTGAGGCTCTGGCTTCGGAGGTCAGACCCCAGGGAGAGGACTGGGGTTGGCTGCATGAACACAGCCTGAAGGGGGCTAGTGTGCCACAGCTAACAGTGAGGGAGTACGGGAAAATGTCTGTAACTGCCTAAAAGGCAAGAGACCATTGTTTTGGGGTGTGTGAGGTGAGGGGATTCAGAGCACCACCTAAATGAGCTCCAGAGATGGGCACAAGCTATGGCTATCAGCACGGACAACAGAGATGGGCATGAAACAATAAGGCTGCTGCTAGAGCCACCAAGAAGCCTGTGTGAAAGCACAGACCACTATCCACACCTCCCCTCCTGAGACCCTGTGCAGCACACCACTGCCAGGGGCTCGTGATGCAGGGACAACTTCCCTGGGAGAACACAGGGCATGCCTCAGGCTGTTGCAATGTTATGTTGGCCTCTGCTGCAGCAGGGTAGCCCTGGACTCCGTACCCCTCCCTCACCCCTGTCTGAGTGAGCCAGAGTCCGCTAATCAGCCACTCCTTTAACCCTGTCCTGTATGGGTGAGAAAAAGACACCCTCAGGTGACATACATGCAGAGATGGGGCCAAATCCAAAGCTGAAAACCAGGAGATGTGTGAAAAAAGAAGAGAAAGGGAATTTTATCCCAGCAGCCTCAGGAGCAGTGGATTAAATCTCTGCAATCAACTTGAGGTACCCTTCAAATGTGGAATACCTGAATAGACACTGAATCATCCCAAAATTGAGGCGGTGGACTTTGAGAGCAACTGTAGACTTGGAGTTTGATTTCTGTATCTAATTTGTTTCGGGTTTTATGTCTACCACAGTTTAGTATTTAGAGTTTATTATCATTGGTAGATTGGTTTATTGATTTGTTTGCTCTCTTCCTTTCTGTTTTTTAATAAATAGATGTATATTTTTTTCCTGTTTCTCTTTTTGTGAGTGTGCATGTATATGTTTCTTTTTGTGATATTGTCTGTATAGTTTGCTTTTACCAGTTGTCCTAGGGTTCTCTCTGTCCGTTTTTTGTTTGTTTGTTTTAGTATAGTTTTTAGTGTGTGGTATTATTGGTGGATTTGTTTTTTGGTTTGGTTGCTCTATTCTTTCTTTCTTTTATTACTTTAATTTTTTTATTTTTAATAATTTTTTTTAAAAATATTTCAATAACTATTTTATTTTACTTTATTTTATTCTTTCCTTCTTTCTTTTTTTCTCCCTTTTCTTCTGAGCTGTGCGGCAGACAGGATCTTGGTGCTCTGGCTGGGTGCCAGGCCTATGCCTCTGAGGTAGGAGAGCTGAGTTCAGAACATTGGTCTACCAGAGACCTCCTGGCTCCATGTAATATCAAATGGCAAAAGCTCTTCCAGAGATCTCTATCTCAACACTAAGACCCAGCTCCACTCAACGACCAGCTCTCTACAGTGCTTGACACCCTATGCCAAAAAACTAGCAAGACAGGAACACAACCCCACCCAGTAGCAGAGAGGCTGTCTAAAATAATAATAAGGTCACAGTCACCCCAAATCACACCAGCAGACATGGTCCTGCCCATCAGAAAGACGAGGTTCAGCCTCATCCACCAGAACACGGGCACCAGTCCCCTCCACCAGGAAGCCTACACAACCCACTAAATCAAACTTAGTCAATGGGGTCAGACACCAAAAACAACGGGAACCAGGAACGTGCAACCTGCAAAACGGAGACCCCAAACATAGTAAGTTAAGCTAAATGAGTAGTCAGAGAAACACACAGCAGATGAAGAAGCAAGGTAAAAACCCAACAAACCAAACAAATGAAGAGGAAATAGGCAGTCTACCTGAAAAACAATTCAGAGTAATGATAGTAAAGATGATCCAAAATCTTGGAAATAGAATGGAGAAAATACAAAAAATATTTAGCAAGGACCTAGAAGAACTAAAGAGCAAACAAACAGTGATGAACAACACAATGAATGAAATTAAAAATTCTCTTGAAGGAATCAAGAGCAGAAAAACTCAGGCAGAAGAACAGATAAGTGACCTGGAAGATAAAATAGTGGAAATAACTACTGTGGAGCAGAACAAAGAAAAAAGAATGAAAAGAACTGAGGACCATCTGAGAGACCTCTGGGACAACATTAAACAAACCAACATTTGAATTATAGGGGTCCCAAAGGAAAAAGAGAAAAAGAAAGGGACTGAGAAAATATTTGCAGAGATTATAGTTGAAAACTTCCCTAATATGAGAAAGGAAATAGTCAATCAGGTCCAAGAAGCACAGAGAGTCCCATACAGGATAAATCCAAGGAGAAAAACATCAAGACACATATTAATCAAACTAACAAAAATTGAATACAAAGAAAAAATGTTAAAAGCATCAAGGGAAAAAAAAATAACATACAAGGGAATCCCCATAAGGCTAACAGGTGAACATTCAGCAGAAACTCTGCAGGCCAGAAGGGAGTGGCCAGACATATTTACAGTAATGAAAGGGAAAATCCTAAAACCAAGATTACTCTACCCAGCAAGGATCTCATTCATATTCAATGGAGAAATTAAAGCCTTTAGAGAGAAGCAAAAGCTTAGAGAACTCAGGACCACCCAACCAGTTTTACAGTAAATGCAAAAGGAAATTTTCTAGGTGGGAGACACAAGAGAAGGAAAAGACCTACAATAACAAACCGAAAACAGTTAAGAAAATGGTAATAGGAACATATATATCAATAACTACCTTAATTGTAAATAGATTAAATGCTCCAACCAAAAGACAGAGACTGGCTGAATGGGTACAAAAACAAGACCCGTATGTATGTGGTCTTCAAGAGACACACTTTAGATATCAGGACACATACAGACTGAAAATGAAGGGATGAAACAAGATATTCCATGCAAATGGAAATCAAAAGAAACCTGGAATAGCAATTCTTATATCAGAAAAATAGACTTTAAAGTAAAGACAATTACAAGAGACAAAGAAGGACACTACATGATGATCAAGGGATCAATCCAAGAAGAAGATATAACAATTGTAAATATTTATGCACCCAACATAGGAACACCTCAATACATAAGGCAAATTGTAACAACAAAAAAGGGGAAATTGAAAGTAACAGAATCATAGGAGGAGACTTTAACACTCCACTTTCACCAATGATCAGATCATCCAAAATGAAAATAGATAAGGAAACACAAGCTTTAAATGATACATTAAACAAAATGGACTTAATTGATATTTATAGGACATTCCATCCAAAAACAACAGAATACACTTTTTTTCTCAAGTACTTATGGAACATTCTCCAGGATAGATCATATATTGGGTCACAAAACAAGCCTTGGTAAATTTAAGAAAATTGAAACCTTATCAACTATGTTTTCCAACCACAACTCTATGACACTAGATATCAGTTACAGGAAAAAATCTGTACAAAATACAAACACTTGGGGGCTAAACAATACACTATTAAATAATGAAGAGATTACTGAACAAATCAAACTGGAAATTAAAAAATACTTAGAAACAAAGGAAAATGAAAACATGATGACCAAAACCTATGGGATGCAACAAAAGCAGTTCTAAGAGGGAAGTTTATAGCATTACAATCCTACCTCAAGACACAAGAAACATCTCAAATAAACAATGTAACCATACACCTAAAGCAATTGGAGAAAGAAGAACAAAAAACCCCAGAGTTAGCAGAAGGAAAGAAATCATAAAGATTAGATGAGAAACAAATGAAGGAAACAATAGCAAAAATCACTAAAACTAAAAGCTGTTTCTTTGAGAAGATAAACAAAATTGACAAACCATTACCCAGACTCATTAAAAAAATGGGAGAAGACTCCAATCAATAGAATTAGAATTGAAAAAGGAGAAGTAACAACTGACACTGCAGAAATACAACAGATCATGAGAGATTACTACAAGCAACTATATGCCAATAAAATGGGCAACCTGGTAGAAATGGACAAATGTTTAGAAAAACACCACCTTCCGAGACTGAACCAGGAAGAAATAGAAAATATAACCAGACCAATCA
Source organism: Tursiops truncatus (assembly GCF_011762595.2). Classification (NCBI taxonomy): domain Eukaryota; kingdom Metazoa; phylum Chordata; class Mammalia; order Artiodactyla; family Delphinidae; genus Tursiops; species Tursiops truncatus. Next base: position 55,460,740 of record NC_047055.1, read on the forward strand.
CAAGCACTGAAATTGAGACTGTGATTAAAAATCTCTCAACAAACAAAAGCCCAGAGCCAGGTGGCTTCACAGGCGAATTCTATCAAAAATTAGGGAAGAGCTAGCACCTATCCTTCTCAAACTCTTCCAAAATATAGCAGAGGGAGGAAGACTCCCAAACTCATTCTATGAGGCCACCATCACCCTGATACCAAAACCAGACAAAGATGACACAAAGAAAGACAGCTTCAGACCAATATCACTGCTGAACACAGAGGCAAAAATCCTCAACAAATTACTAACAAACAGAATCCAACAGTATATTAAAAAGATCATACACTATGATCAAGTGGGATTTATCCCAGGAATGCAAGAATACTTCAGTAGACAAAAATCAATCAATGTGATAAACCACATTAACAAATTGAAGGGGAAAATCTATATTATCATCTCAATATATGCAGAAAAAGATTTTGACAATATTCAACACCCATTAATAATAAAAACCCTCCAGAAAGTAGTCATAGAGAGAACCTACCTCAACATAATATAGGCCATTATGACAAACCCACAGGCAACATCATTGGCAATGGGGAAAAATTGAAACATTTCCATTTAAGATAAGACACAATACAAGGTTGCCCACTCTCACCACTATTACTCAATATAGTTTTGGAAGTTTTAGCCAAAGCAATCAGAGAAGAAAAATAAATAAAAGGAATCCAAAATGGAAAAGAAGAAGTAAAACTGTCACTGTTTGCAAATCACATGATACTATACATAGAGAATCCTAAAGATGCTACCAGAAAACTACTAGAGCTAATCAATGAATTTTGTAAAGTAGCAGGATATAAAATTAATGCACAGAAATCTCTTTGATTCCTATACACTAACAATGAAAAGACAGAAAGAGAAATTATGGTAACAATCCCATTTACCATTGCAAATAGAAGAATAAAATGCATAGGAATAAACCTACCTATGGAGGGAAAAGACCTGTATGCAGAAAACTATAAGACACTCTTAAAAGAAATTGAAGATGATACAAATAGGTGGAGAGATATAAAATGTTCCTGGATGGAAGAATCAACATTGTGAAAATTACTATACTACCCAAAGCAATTACAAATTCAGTGCAATCCCTATCAAACTACCGATGGCATTCTTCACAGAATTTGAACAATAAGTTTTACAATTTGTATGGAAACACAAAAGAGCCTGAATAGCCAGAGCAATATTGAGAAAGAAAAACGGAGCTGAGAAATCAGGCTCCTGGACTTCAGGCTACACTACAAAACTACAATAATCAAGACAGTATGGTACTGGCACAAAAACAGAAATATATATCAATGGAACAGAATAGAAAGCCCAGAGATAAACTCACGCACATATAGTCATCTTATTTTTGATAAAGGAGGCAAGAATATACAATGGAGAAAAGACAGCCTCTTCAATAAGTGGTGTTGGGAAAACTGGACAGCTACATGCAAAATAATGAAATTAGAACACTCCCTAACACCTTACACAAAAATAAACTCAAAATGGATTAAAGACCTAAGCGTAAGGCCAGACACTGTAAAACTCTTAGAGGAAAACATAAGCAGAACACTCTACGACATAAATCAGAGCAAGATCCCTTTTGACCCACCTCCTAGAGAAATGGAAATAAAACCAAAAATAAACAAATAGGGCCTAATGAAACTTAAAATATTTTTCACAGCAAAGGAAACCATAAACAAGATGAAAAGACAACCCTCAGAATGGAAGGAAATATTTGTAAATGAATCAACGGACAAAGGATTAATCTCCAAAATTTGCAACCAGCTCATACAGCTCAATACCAAAAAGCAAAGAGCCCTATCCAAAAATGGGCAGAAGACCTAAATAGACATTTCTCCAAGGAAGATATACAGATTGCTGACAAACACATGAAAGGATGCTCAACATCATTAATCATTAGAGAAATGCAAATCAAAACTACAATGAGATATCATGTCACACCAGTCAGAATGGCCATCATGAAAAATTCTACAAACAATAAATGCTGGAGAGGGTGTGGAGAAAAGGGAACCCTCTTGCACTGTTGGTGGTAATGTAAATTGATACAGCCACTATGGAGAACAGCATGGAGGTTCCTTAAAAAACTAAAAATAGAACTATCATACGACCCAGTAATCTCACTACTGGGCATATAACCTGAGAAAACCATAATTCAAAAAGTCATGTACCACAATGTTCATTGCAGCTCTATTTACAATAGCCAGGACATGGAAGCAATCTAAGTGTCCATTGACAGATGAATGGGTAAAGAAGATGTGGCACATATATACAATGGAATATTACTCAGCCATAAAAAGCAACAAAATTTAGTTATTTGTAATGAGGTAGATGGACCTAGAGTCTGTCATACCGAGTGAAGTAATTCAGAAAGAGAAAAACAAATACCGTATGCTAACACATATATATGGAATTTAAAGGGAAAAAAATGGTTCTGAAGAACCTAGGGGCAGGACAAGAATAAAGACGCAGACATAGAGAATGGACTTCAGGACATGGGAAGGAGGAAGGGTAAGCTGAGACAAAGTGAGAGAGTGGCATGGACATATATACACTACCAAATGTAAAATAGATAGCTAGTGGGAAGCAGCTGCATAGCACAGGGAGATCAGCTTGGTGCTTTGTGACCACCTAGAAGGGTGGGATAGGGATGGTGGGAGGGAGACACAAGAGGGAGGAGATATGCCGATATATGTATATGTATAGCTGGTTCACTTTGTTATAAAGCAGAAACTAACACACCAGTGTAAAGCAATTATATTACAATAAAGATGTTTAAGAAAAGTTATAATATACTTACATAACTATATAAGTTTAAGGTGTACAGCATAATGATTTGACTTACATACATAATAAAATGATTACCACAACATGTTTTGTGAACATCCATCATCTCATATCAATACCAAATAGAAAAAAAGATATTTTTTTTTGTGATGGAAACTCTTAAGATTTACTGTTAATGACATTCATATATAACATACAGCATTTTAAATTAAATCTATCATGTTGTACATTACATCCCTAGTACTTATTTATCTTATGAATGGAAGTTTGTACCCCTTGAATACCTTCAACAAATTCCCCCTCTCCCACCCTTCACCTTTGGTAACAACAAATCTGAACTCTTTTTCTATGAATGTATTTGTCTTGTTTGTTTCTGAAGTAAAATTGACCAACCACACTATGTTAGTTCCTGGTTCATGACATAGTGATTTGATATTTCTATACATTACAAAACGACCATCATGATAAACCCAGTTACCATATGTCACCATACAAAAATATTACATTATTATTGACTATATTCTCCACACTACATTTCATACTTTTAACTCATTTATTTTGTCATGGAAGTTTTTACCTCTTAGTATCTCTCATCCATTTCTCCCTTCCTGCAACCCATTCCCCACCCTTTCAGCAACTACCTGTTTGTTCTCTGCATCTATGACTCTGTTTCTGTTATGTTGCTCATTTGTTTTGTTTTTTAGGTTCTACATATAAGTGAAATAATACCATGCTTGTCTTTATCTGTCGGACTTATTTCACTTAGTATAATACCTTCCAGCTCCATCCACGTTGTCACAAATGGCAGGATTTCATTCTTTATTATGGCCATGGTATATGTATACCAAATTTTCTTTATCCATTTATCTATGGATGAGCACTTAAATTGCTTCTATATCTTGGCTTTTGTAAATAATGCTGCACTGAACATAGGGGTGCATATCTTTTCTAATTAATGTTTTCATTTTCTTTGGATAAATACCCAGGAGTGGAACTACTGGATTATATGGTAGTTCTAATTTTAATTTTTTAGGAACCCCCATACTGTTTTCCACAGTGGCTGAAGCCATTTATATTCCCACTAATAGTGCACGTCCCTTTTCTTCATATCCTCACCAACACTTATTTGTTGTCTTTTTGATAACATTGTGGCTTTTAATTTCTGGCATTTCTGTAACATTAATGTAGCTTTTAATTTCTGATATTTCTGTAACATTATTATAGAATATCAACATTTTTTATGGTGAAAATATAGTCAATAATGCATAAAATAATATAAAATATATTATATATAGCATTTTATATATAGTATACATAAAGCTTGTGTGTGTGTATATGTGTATATATACATAATGTATGTATATAAATTACAGTATATATAGCATTATAGGTAGGGTTTATGTGGAAAAAGACATATCTGTATGTATATAATGAGGATCAACTGTATATATATATATATATATATATATATATATATATATATATATATCTTTTAACATATATACAGTTGATCTTCACTTTTCACAAATTCCATATTAACTTACTGGCTAAAATGTATTTGTAACCCCAAAACCAATATTCTCAGTGAATTTGTGGTCATTTGCAAACATGAACAGAGCAGCAAAATTTTGAGTCATTTGATGTGCAAGCATAATGCCAACTGAGGTCAAAGAAAGCAATGCTTTGGGTTTCCCTGGTGGCGCAGTGGTTGAGAGTCTGCCTGCCGATGCAGGGTACACGGGTTCATGCCCTGGTCCAGGAAGATCCCACATGCTGCGGAGCAGCTAGGCCCGTGAGCCATGGCGGCTGAGCCTGCATGTCCAGAGCCTGTGCTCTGCAACAGGAGAGGCCACAACAGTGAGAGGCCCATGTACTGCAAAAAAAAAAAAAAAAAGAAAAGAAAGGAAAAGAAAGCAATGCTTTGACTTTTTGTTTTGGTTCTCATACTGCAAATGGGTGCCCCTTCTGTAATCTGTTTAGAACCACTTCTTTTTGTTTGTTTGTTTGTTTGCATTTTTGTGCTATTTATTCATATCTCACTGTCTATAATGGTCTTTGAGCATAGTTCTGAATTGTCTGGTTTTACTAACAACAAGAAGGCTATGATGTACATTAGAGAAAAATATGTGTATGTTGGATAAGTTTACTTCAAGCATGAGTTGTAGTGCTGTTGACTATGAATTCACTGTTTACAAACCAACAATAGGTATTAAATAAGGTGTTTTTAAATAGAAACACAAATAAAATAAGATTATTTATTGAAAAGTTGGTGAAAACGTAACCAGCGTTTCACTGGAACCTAGCCCTAAATTTCACCAAGGAGCTATGTTTTAGTATTTACTAATATAGTGTTCATGATGACTTTGTAGAACATAACTACTGTAAATAATGAGAATTGGTTCTGTGTGTGTGTCTGTGTCTTGCAAAAATGGCATATTGAAAATGATAGCAATAATGCAAATGCAAGCAACCAACAAGAAAATAGAGTTGAAAATACTGTTGGTCAGCCATATTAGAAGGTTAAGGGAAAATACTAATACATATCTAATCAGATATAACAGGATGTCTGCCAGAAAATTCTAAATTGTTAAGATTATTTGAAGTATGAATTTATGCTCAATCATAAACAAGTCTTGCCTCAAGTGCATATTGTACCTTGACATATATACTAACAAAAGTGTGGAATCATCAAAACTGTCAATACATTCAAAATATTTCTTATTTCATCTTTATCTTATTTTTCTTAAATGTCCAATTATGTATGTATATTTTATGACTGTGTAAAAAAAACAAATATACATGTTTTGTGGGTGTATGTTTAAAATATTTTACTAATTTAAATTATTCTAAAACCTTTCCAGACTATTCTTTGATCACATAGTTCCTAATATATAGGAGCCACAGATCTGCTTACATAGTCTAAGCACATTGAAATTAATTCCATTCAAGTGTTTTATAAGATGACAAAGACCATTATAATTTTAATTATCCTAGATAGAGGTTCTGTCTCACATACAATTTTCATATTTGAAATTTGCTCTTTTTACTCCCACCCATTTGCCAACAGTTTTTATTATCACTATTGAAGCTCAATTGTAGATTATAAAACAGTGTGCACTTTCTCTGTGGAAGTCAGTTCCAGATTCACTGAAGTCCAAACTGAAAAACTAAGCCAGCATAATTCTAGTTATGCATGTCAGCCCAAGAATCTTGGTTATAAAATTCACTGTCAGTAAGACAATGAAGTCTCATTTTCATATTACAGAATTTATGAGGTATGAATCTACAACAAATAATATATATTAAACCACAAATAAGGAAGGGTAAGTCTTGTATATGTCCTTGAAATGTTTTTCTCTCTTCCATATTTTGTGACACAATATTTGTCTGGACACCCAAGGAAAAGAAGAAAAAAGCTATGGGTATTGTTCTCTACCAGAAGCAAATATGGATATGGTCTTTGGTAGTCATAGACTTCTTTCAGGTAGAGCTAGCTATAACCAGTAGTTTGAATGAGAATGTTTACATTAGTAAATTATATATTTGGTGCCTTCCCTTCCTTTGCCTTTTGGTAATAACTTCATATATAGAACCCTCCTCTCACACTGCCCTAGGTTTCACAGATCCACTCAATCTGTCTTCCCTCTCTTCCTATGAACTATATTCAAAACCTACATTATTTTTCCTTCACTGCCTGTATTAACCTGTCCTCAGGCTGTCATTACTCCCAATGGTTGTTGCATTTGGATAGAAGATGAATAATGAAATAACATTAATGATAACATGAGGGTCATGTGGGAGGAGGTGTATGTATGTGCATGTACACACGTGAGGAGGATCTCCCAGGCATCACTAAGATTTCTAAACAGATAGATATTCTAACAGGGAAGGCTGCTTATATCTAATCTACAGTAATTTATAAGAAATTTATCTTTAAAGAATACTCCAGGATTTTTTAAAAGAAGTCAAAGGATAACATAATCTAGAATTTATTAATTTTATAGACAGTAATTTTTAACTTAATTTAAGCCCTCATGTTAGAGTTTAGTTTCATTTTATTCTCTTCATTGCTCATTGGAAATATGACATGGTTGTATCTTTTATATACCTGATGATCCTTATTAAATAATTCTCTAATCAACTAATATAAAGAATATGTCATATGTTTTCATAACATGAACACATACAAACAAATTGAAAGTAACTTAAATAATTTTATTTTCTTTAGCATAATAATGTTACCATTCTTCCCCAAATCAGAAAAACTATGGCATCCTGATCTCTTTTCCTTATCTATACTGCATCCCTAACATGGACTACTGTATCAGCCTTTTAACTAATTTCCTGTTTCCACTCTTCCTTGAATCCTTCAACCTGATATTAGATCTACCTTCCTAAAACACAGATTAAATCATATCATTGTTTTCCTCCCAAACCTGTGATGATTTTCCAGTGCCTTTGTCATACAGTCTGTTCTTCTTAGCATGAGATTCATGATGTACTTTTCAAGCTCATTTTAATAAATTTACTTTTAAAAAATATTATAGTCTTATTGGGAAGACAAGTCCCATATACAAATCACTATAGTACAAAATTATAAGCTTAGATATGTAACAATAAGTAAAATTCAATTCATTTCCCCAAATACATTTAGAATCTGGTTCCTGCCTATCTCTCTTGAAGATCCTGTAACCTAGTTGTAGGTTAAACAAAGAGGTGTACACCAAACTAGAATATAAGACAGAATATGATATGTACAAAATTTTATAAAGTCTTTCAAAGAAAATAGATATTAATAAAAAAGGAAAAAGAATAATCTTGGAAAATAGAGCATTTGAACTGGGCCTTAAGAAATGAGAAGGGTGGAGGAGGAACCAAGGTGGTGTAGTAGAAGGACGTGCTCTCACTCCCCCTTGTGAGAACACGAGAATCACAAGTAGCTGCTGGACAATCATTGACAAGAAGACACTAGAACTCACCAAGAAAGATACACCACATCCAAAGACAAAGGAGAAGACACAATGAGATGGTAGGAGTGGTGCAATCACAGTAAAATCAAATCACGTAACTGGTGGGTGGGTGACTCACAGACTGGCGTGAACACTTATACCACAGAAGTCCACCCACTAGAGTGAAGGTTCTGAGCCCCATGTCAGGTTTCCCAATCTGCGGCTCTGGCAATGGGAGGTGGAATTCCTAGATAATCAGACTTAGAAGCCTAGTAGGAATTGATTGCAGGACTTTGACAGGATTGGAAGAAACAGAGACTCCACTCTTGGAGGGCACACACAAAGTAGTGTGCACATTGGGACCCGGGGGAAGGAGCAGTGACCCCGGGGGGATGGAACCAGACCTGTCTGCTAGTGTTGGAGGGGATCCTGCAGAGGCGGGGAGCAGATCTGTTTCACCGTGGGGACAAGGACACTGGCAGCAGAAGTTCTGGGAAGTACTCCTTGGCATGAGTCCTCCCAGAGTCTGTCATTAGCCCCACCAAAGAGCCCAGGTAGGCTCCAGTGTTGGGTTGCCTCAGACCAAACAACCAACAGGGAGGGAACACAGATCCACCCATCAACAGTCAAGTGGATTAGAGTTTTACAGAGCTCTGCCCACCAGAGCAACAGTCAGCTCTACCCACCACCAGTTGCTCCTATCAAGCCTCTTAGATAGCCTCATCCACCAGAGGGCAGACAGCAGAAGCAAGAAGAACTACAATCCTGCAGCCTGTGGAACAGAAACCACATTCACAGAAAGATAGACAAGATGAAAAGGGAGAGGGCTATATACCAGATGAAGGAACAAGATAAAACCCCAGAAAAACAACTAAATGAAGTGGAGATAGGCAAACTCCCAGAAAAAGAATTCAGAATAATGATAGTGAAGATGATTCAGGACCTCGGAAAAAGAATGGAGTCAAAGACCGAGAGATGCAAGAAATGTTTAACAAAGACCTAGAAGAATTAAAGAACAAACAAACAGAGATGAAAAATACAATAACTGAAATGAAAACTACACTAGAAGGAATCAATTGCTTAATAACTGAGGCAGAAGAATGGGTAAGTGATGTGGAAGACAGAATGGTGGAATTCACTGCTATGGAACAGAATAAAGAAAAAGGATGGAAAAGAAATGAAGACATCCTAAAAAACCTCTGGGACAACATTAAATGCAACAACATTCACATTATAGGGGTCCCAGAAGGAGAAGAGAGGGAGAAAGGACCAGAGAAAATATTTGAAGAGATTATAGTCGAAAACCTCCCTATCATGGGAAAGGAAATAGCCACCCAAGTCCAGGAAGAGCGGTAAGTCCCATACAGGATAAATCCAAGGAGAAACACACCAAGGCACATAGTAATCAAACTGGCAAAAATTAAAGACAAAGAAAAATTATTCAAAGGAGCAAGGGAAAAATGACAAATAACATACAAGGGAACTTCCATAAGGTGAACAGCTGATTTCTCAGCAGAAACTCTACAAGCCAGAAGGGAGTGGCATGATATAGTTAAAGTGATGAAAGGGAATAACCTACAACCAAGATTACTCTACGTGGCAAGGATCTCATTCAGATTCAATGAAGAAATCAAAAGCTTTTCAGAGAAGCAAAAGCTAAGAGAATTCAGCACCACCAAACCAGCTGTACACCAAATGCTAAAGGAACTTCTGTAAGTGGGAAACACAAAAGAAGAAAAGAACCTACAAAAACAAACCCAAAACAATTAAGAAAATGATCATACAAACATACATATCGATAATTACCTTAGACGTGAATGGATTAAATGCTCCAACCCAAAGAAATAGGCTTGCTGAATGGATACAAAAATAAGAACCATATATATGCCATCTACAAGAGACCAATTTCTGACCTAGGGACACATACAGACTGAAAGTGAGGGGATGGAAAAAGATATACCATGCAAAAGGAAATCAAAAGAAAGCTGGAGTAGCTATACTCACATCATAATAGAATTTAAAATAGACTTTAAAATAACAAATAGACTCATAATAGACTCACATCATAATAGACACATAAAATAGACTTTAAAATAACTAATGTTACAAGAGACAAGGAAGGACACTACATAATGATCAAGGGATCAATCCAAGAAGAAGATATAACAATTATAAATATATATGCACCCAACATAGGAGCACCTCAATACATAAGGCAACTGCTAACAGCTCTAAAAGAGGAAATCGAGAGTAACACAATAATAGTGGGAGAATCTGACACTTCAATTTCACCAATGGACAGATCATCCAAAATGAAAATAAATAAGGAAACAGAAGCTTTAAATGACACAATAGACCAGATAGATTTAATTGATATTTATGAGACATTCCATCCAAAAACAGCAGATTACACTTTCTTCTCAAGAGCCCAGAGAACATTCTCCAGGATAGACCACATCTTGGGTCACAAATCAAGCCTCAGTAAATTGAAGAAAGCTGAAATCATATCAAGCATCTTTTCTGACCACAATGCTATGAGATTATAAATGAATTACAGGGAAAAAATGTAAAAAACACAAACACATGGAGGCTAAACAATACATTACTAAATAACTAAGAGATCACTGAAGAAATCAAAGAGGAAATCAAAAAATACCTACAGACAAATGACAATGAAAACACGATGATCCAAAACTTATGGGATACAGCAAAAGCAGTTCTAAGAGGGAAGTTTATAGCTTTACAAGCCTACCTCAAGAAACAAGAAAAATCTCAAGCAAACAATCTAACCTTACATCTAAAGGAACTAGAGAAAGAAGAACAAAGCCCAAAGTGAGCAGAAGGAAAGAAACCATAAAGATGAGAGCAGAAAGAAATGAAATAAAAACAAAGAAAACAATAGCAAAGATCAATAAAATGAAAAGCTGGTTCTTTGAGAAGATAAACAAAATTGATAAACCATTAGGCAGACTCATCAAGAAAAAGAGGGAGAGGACTCAAATCAATAAAATTAGAAATGAAAAAGGAGAAGTTACAACAGATAACACAGAAGTATAAAGCATCCTAAGAGACTAATATCAGCAAATCTATGCCAATAAAATGGAAATCCTGGGAGAAATGGACAAATTCTTATAGAGGCATAACCTTCCAAGACTGAACCAGGAAGAAATAGCCAATATGAGCAGACCAATCACAAGTAATGAAATTGAAACTGTGATTAAAAATCTTCCAACAAACAAAAGTCCAGGACCACATGGCTTCACAGGTGAATTCTATCAAACATTTGGAGAAGAGTTAACACCCATACTTCTCAAACCCTTCAAAAAAATTGCAGAGGAAGGAACACGCCCAAACTCATTCTATGAGGCCACCATCACGCTGATACCAAAACCAGGCAAAGATACTACAAAAAAAGAGAATTACAGACCAATATCACTGATGAATATAGATGCAAAAATCCTCAACAAAATACTAGCAACCACAATCCAACAACACATTAAAAGGATAATACACCATGATCAAGTGGGATTTATCCAAGGGATGCAAGGATTCTTCAATATAGACAAATCAATCAATGTGATACACCATATTAACAAATTGAAGAATAAAAATGATATTATCATCTCAATAGATGCAGAAAAAGCCATTGACAGAAGTCAACACTCATTTATGATAAAAACTATCCAGAAAGTGGGCATAGAGGGAACCTACCTCAACATAATAAAGGCCATATAAGACAAACCCACTGCAAACATCATTCTATGGTAAAAAACTGAAAGCATTTCCTCTAAGATGAAGAAGGAGACAAGGATGTCCACTCTCACCACTATTATTCAACCTAGTTTTGGAAGTCCTAGCCATGGCAATCAGAGATGAAAAAGAAATTAAAGGAATACAAGTTGGAAAAGAGGTAGCAAAACTGTCACCGGTTGCAACTGTCATGACACAATACATAGAGAATCCTAAAAATGCCACCAGAAAACTACTAGAGCTAATCAATTAATTTGGTAAAGTTGCAGAATACAAGATTAATGCACAGAAATCTCTTGCATTCCTGTACACTAATGGTGAAAAATATGAAGGAGAAATTATAGAAACACTTCCATTTACCATTGCAACACAAAGAATAAAATACCTAGGAATAAACCTACCTAGGGAGACAAAACACCTGTATGCAGAAAACTATAAGACACTGCTGAAAGAAATTAAAGATGATACCAACAGATGGAGAGATATACCATGTTCTTGGATTGGAAGAATCAATATTGTGAAAATGACTGTACTACCCAAAGCAATCTACACATTCAATGCAATTCCTATGAAATTACCAATGACATTTTTTACAGAACTAAAACAAATCATCTTAAAATTTGTATGGAGACAAAAAAAGACCCTGAATAGCCAAAGCAATCTTAAGGGAAAAAAACGGAGCTACAGGAATCAGACTCCCTGACTTCAGACTATACTACAAAGATACAGTAATCAAGACAATATGGTACTGGCACAAAAACAGAAACATAGATCAATGGAACAAGATAGAAAGCCTATAGATAAACCCACACACCTATGGTCAACTAACCTATGACAAAGGAGGCAAAGATATACTATGGAGAAAAGAGTCTTTTCAATAAGTGGTGCTGGGAAAACTGGACAGGTACATATAAAAGAATGAAATTAGAGCACTCCCTAACACCATATACAAAAAGTAACTCAAAATGGATTCAAGACCTAAATGTAAGATGGAAAACTATAATACTCATAGAGGAAAACATAGGAAGAAAATTCTGACATAAATCACAGCAAGATCTTTTTTGATCCACCTCCTAGAGTAATGGAAATAAAAACAAAAATAAACAAATGGGACCCAATGAAACTTCAAAGCTTTTGCACAGCAAAGGAAACTATAAACAAGATGAAAAGACAACCCTCAGAATTGGGGAAAATATTTGCAAACGAATCAAGGGACAAAGGATTAATCTCCAAAATATATAAAGAGCTCATGCAGCTCAATTTTAAAGAAACAAACAACCCAATCCAAAAATGGGCAGAAGACCTAAATAGAAATTTCTCCAAAGAAGACATATGGATAGCCAAGAAGCACATGAAAATCTGCTCAACATCACTAATTATTAGAGAATGCAAATCAAAACTACAATGAGGTATCACCTCACACCAGTTAGAATAGGCATCATCAGAAAATCTACAAACAACAAATTCTGGAAAGGCTGTGGAGAAAAGGGAACACTGTTGCACTGTTGGTGGGAATGTAAATTGATACAGCAACTATGGAGAACAGTATGGAGTTTCCTTAAAAAAACTAAAAATAGAATTACCATATGATCCAGCCATCCCACTACTGGGTATATACCCAGAGAAAACCATAATTCAGAAAGACACATGCGGAGAGTAGGGAGAAAATGGCAGAACAGTAAGACGCGGAGATCACCTTCCTCCCCACAGATACATCAGAAATACATCTACATGTTGAAAAATTCCTACATAACACCCACTGAAATATGGCAGAAGACCTCAGACCTCCCAAAACGCAAGAAACTCCCCACATACCTGCGTAGGGCAACAGAAAAAAGAAAAAACAGAGACAAAAGAATAAGGACGAGACCTGCACCCGTGGGAGGGAGCTGTGAAGGAGGAAAGGTTTCCACACAGTAGAAATCCCTTCGTGGGTGGAGTCTGCAGGTGGTGTGGGGGGGAATTTTTGGAGCCGCAGCAACAGGAGTGTGGAGGGCAAAGGGGAGAGATTCCCGCACAGAGGATCGGTGCCAACCAGCACGCACCAGCCCGAGAGGCTTGTCTGCTCACACGTGGGGCAGCTGGGGGCTGGGAACTGAGGCTCGGGCTTCGGTCGGATCACAGGGAGAGCACTGGGGTTGGCAAACACAGCCTGAAGGGGTTAGTGGGCCACGGCTAGTTGGGAGGGAGTCCGGGAAAAGTCTGGAGCTGCTGAAGAGACAGGAGACTTTTTCTTCCCTCATTTTTTCATGGTGCACGAGGAGACGGGATTAAGAACGCTGCTTAAAGGAGATCCAGAGACAGACATGAGCCCCGGCCCAGAGACGGGCATGAGACGCTAAGGCTGCTGCTACCGCCATCAAGAAGTCTGTGTGCAAGCACAGGTCACTATCTCCACCACCCCTCCTGGCAGCCTGTGCAGCCCGCCACTGCCAGGATCCCAGGATCCAGGGACAACTTCCCCAGGAGAATGCACCGGGTGCCTCAGGCTGGTGCAACGTCACACCAGGCTCTGCTGCCACAGGCTTGCCCCACATCCATACCCGTACTTCCCCCTGGCCTGAGTGAGCCAGAGACCCCGAATCAGCTGCTACTTTAACCCTGTCCTGTCTGAGCGAAGAAAAGACTCCCTCAGGTGACCTACATGCAGAGGCAGGTCCAAATCCAAAGTTGAACCCCGGGAGCTGGGGGAACAAAGAAGAGAAAGGGAAATTTCTCCCAACAGCCTCAGGAGCAGTGGATTAAAGCTCCACAATCAACTTGAGGTACCCTGCATCTCTGGAATACCTGAATAGACAACGAATCATCTCAAATTGAGGAGGCAGGCATTGGGAGCAAGACAGACTATTTTTTCCCCTTTTCCCCTTTTTGCGAGTGTGTGTCTGTATGCTTCTGTGTGAGACTCTGTCAGTAAAGCTTTGCTTTCAAAAATTGTCCTAGGTTTCAGTCTGTCTGTTTTTGTTTCTTTTACTTAATTTTTTTTCTTACTAATTATTATTTATTTTTTATTTTAATAACTCTATTATATTTTATCTTTGTTTTATTTTATCCTCTTTCTTTCTAATTTTTCTCCCTTTTATTCTGAGCCGTGTGATGACAGGCTCTTGTTCCTCCATCCAGGAGTCACTGCTGTGCCTCTGAGGTGGGAGAGCCAACTTCAGGACACTGGTCCACAAGAGACCTCCCAGCTCCATGTAATATCAAATGGAAAAACCTCCCAGAGATCTCCATCTCAATACCAACACCCAGCTTCACTCAATGACCAGCAAGCTACAGTGCTGGACACCCTATGCCAAACAACTAGCAAGACAGGAACACAACCCCACCCATTAGTAGAGAGACTGCCTAAAATCACAATAAGGCCACAGACATCCCAAAACACACCACAAGATGTGGACCTGCCTACCAGAAAGAAAAGATCCAGCTTCATCCAACAGAAAATGGGCACTAGTCACCTCCACCAGGAAGCCTACACAACACTTTGAACCAACCTTAGCCACTGGGGACAGACACCAAAAACAACGGGAACTACGAACCTACAGCCTGCAAACAGGAGACCCCAAACACAGTAAGAAAAACAAAATGAAAAGAGAGAAAAACACAGCAGATGAAGGAGCAAGGTAATAATGCACCAGACCTAACAAATGAAGAGGAAATAGACAATCTACCTGAAAGAGTATTCAGAATAATGATAGTAAAGATGATCCAAAATCTTGGAAATAGAATAGACAAAATGCAAGAAACGTTTAACAAGGACTTAGAAGAACTAAAGAAGAAAAAAGAAACAATGAACAACACAATAAATGAAATTAAAAATACTCTAGAAGGGATCAATAGCAGAATAACTGAGGCAGAAGAATGGATAAGTGACCTGGAAGATAAAATAGTGGAAATAAAAATTGCAGAGCAGAATAAAGAAAAAAGAATGAAAAGAACTGAGGACAATCTCAGAGACATCTGGCACAACATTAAACACACCAACATTCAATTTATAGGGATTCTAGAAGAAGAAGAGAAAAAGAAAGGAACTGAGAAAATATTTGAAGAGATTATAGTTGAAAACTTCCTTAATTAAGGAAAGGAAATAGTTAATCAAGTCCAGGAAGCACAGAGAATCCAATACAGGATAAATCCAAGGAGAAACAGGCCAAGACACATATTAATCAAACTGTCAAAAATTAAATACAAAGAAAACATATTAAAAACAGCAAGGGAAAAACTACAAATAACACACAAGGGAATCCCCATAAAGTTAACAGCTGATCTTTCAGCAGAAACTCTGCAAACCAGAAGGGAGTGGCAGGACATATTTAAAGTGATGAAGGAGAAAAACCTACAACAAATATTACTCTACCAGCAAGGATCTCATTCAGATTTGATGGAGAAATTAAAACCTTTACAGAAAAGCAAAAGCTGAGAGAGTTCAGCATCACCAAACTAGCTTTACAACAAAAGGTAAAGGGACTTCTCTAGGCATAAACACAAAAGAAGGAACAAACCTACAATGACGAACCCAAAACAATTAAGAAAATGGGAATAGGAACATACATATCGATAATTACCTTAAATGTAAATGGATTAAATGCTCCCACCAAAACACACAGACTAGCTGAATGGATACAAAAACAAGACCCATATATATGCTGTCTACAAGAGACCCACATCAGACCGAGGGACACATACAGACTGAAAGTGGAGGGATGGTAAAAGATATTCCATGCAAATGGAAATCAAAAGAAAGTTGGAATAGCAATTCTCATATCAGATATAATAGTCTTTAAAATAAAGACTATTACAAGAGACAAAGAAGGACACTACATAATGATCAATGGATCGATCCAAGCAGAAGATATAACAATTGTAAATATTTATGCACCCAACATAGGAGCACCTCAATACATAAAGCAAATACTAACAGCCATAAAAAGGGAAATCGACAGTAACACAATCATAGTAGGGGACTTTTACACCCCACATTCACCAATGGACTGATCATCCAAAATGAAAAAATATACGGAAACCCAAGCTTTACATAATACATTAAACAAGATGGGCTTAATTGATATTTATAGGACATTCCATCCAAAAATAACAGAATACACATTTTTCTCACGTGCTTATGCAACATTCTCCAGGATAGATGATATATTGGGTCACAAATCAAGCCTTGGTAAATTTAAGAATATTGACATTGTATCAAGTATCTTTTCCGAACACAACGCTATGAGACTAGATATCAATTACAGGAAAAGATGTGTAAAAAATTCAAACACATGGAGGCTAAACAATACACTACTTAATAATGAAATGATCACTGAAGAAATCAAAGAGGAAATCAATAAATACCTAGAAACAAATGACAATAGAGACACAACGACCCAAAAACCTATGGGATGCAGCAAAAGCCTTTCTAAGAGGGAAGATTATAGCAATACAATCTTACCTTAAGAAACAGGAAACATCTCAAATTAACAACGTAAACTTGCACCTAAAGCAACTAAAGAAAGAAGAACAAAACCCCTAAACTTAGCAGAAGGAAGGAAATCATAAAGATTAGATCAGAAATGAATGAAAAAGAAATGAAGGAAATGATAGCAAAGATCGATAAAACTAAAAGCTTGTTCTTTGAGAAGATAAACAAAATTGATAAACCATTAGCCATACTCATCAAGAAAAAAAGGGAGAAGACTCAAATCAATAGAAATAGAAATGAAAAAGGAGAAGTAACAACTGATACTGCAGAAATACAAAGGATCATGAGAGATTACTACAGCAACACTACACGAATACAATGGACAATCTGGAAGATATGGACAAATTCTTAGAAAAGCACAATCTGCTGAGAGTGAACCAGGAAGAAATAGAAACTATAAACAGACCAATCACAAGCACTGAAGTTAAAACTGATTAAAATTCTTCCATACTGGGCTTTCCTGGTGGTGCAGTGGTTGAGAGTCTGCCTGCCAATGCAGGGGATATGGGTTCGTACCCCCGTTTGGCAAGATCCCACATGCCGTGAAGCGGCTAAGCCCGTGAGCCATGGCCACTGAGCCTGTGCGTCCGGAGCCTGTGCTCTGCAATGGGAGAGGCCACAAGAGTGAGAGGTCCACGTACCGAAAAAAAAATAAAAATCTTCAAAACAAACAAAAGCCCGGGACCAGATGGCTTCACAGGCGAATCCTATCAAACATTTAGAGAAGAGCTAACACCTATCCTTCTCAAATTCTTCCAAAATATAGCAGAGGGAGGAACACTCCCAAACTCATTCTATGAGGCCACCATCAGCCTGATACCAAAACCAGAAAAAGATGTAACAATGAAAGAAAACTACAGGCCAATATCAATGATGAACATAGATGCAACAATCCTCAGCAAAATGCTAGCAAACAGAATCCAATAGCACATAAAAGGATCATACACCATGATCAAGTGGGCTTTATTCCAGGAATGCAAAGATTCTTCAATATACGCAAATCAATCAACGTGATACACCATATTAACAAATTGAAGGAGAAAAATCATATGTTCTTCTCAATAGATGCAGAGAAAACTTTCAACAATATTCAAAACTCATTTATGATAAAGACCCTGCAGTATATAGGATTAGAGGGAACTTTCCTCAACATAATGAAGGCCATATATGAAAAACCCACAGGCAACATCATCCTCAATGGTGAAAAACTGAAACCATTTCCACTAAGATCAGGAACAAGACAATGTTGCCTCCTCTCACCCTATTATTCAACATAGTTTTGCAGGTTTTATCCACAGAAATCAGAGAAGAAAGAGAAATAAAAGGAATCCAAATTAGAAAAGAATAAATAAAGATGTCACTGTTTGCAGATGACATGATACTCTACAAAGAGAATCCTAAAGGTGCAACCAGAAAACTACTAGAGCTAATCAATGAATTTGGTACAGTAGCAGGATACAAAATTAATGCACAGAATTCTCTGGCATTCCTATACACTAATGACGAAAATTATGAAAATGAAATTAAGAAAACACTCCCATTTACCATTGCAAGAAAAAGAATAAAATATCTAGGAATAAAACTACCTAAGAAGACAAAAGAACTGTATGCAGAAAATTATAAGACACTGATGAAAGAAATTAAAGATGATACAAATAGATGGAGAGATATACCATGTTCTTGGATTGGAAGAACAATCAACATTGTGAAAATGACTCTACTTCCCAAAGCAATCTGCAGATTAAATGCAATCCCTATAAAACTACCACTGGCATTTTTCACAGAACTAGAACAAAATTTTCACAGTTTGTATGGAAACACAAAAGACCCCGAATAGCCAAAGCAATCTTGAGAATGAAAAATGGAGCTGGCGGAATCAGGCTCCCAGACTTCAGACTATACTACAAAGCTTCAGTAATCAAGACAATACGGTACTGGCACAAAACCAGAAGCAGATCAATGGAACAAGATAGAAAGCCCAGATATAAACCTACTCAAATATGGTCACCTTACCTTTGATAAGGGAGGCAAGAATATATGGTGGAGAAAAGACAGCCTCTTCAATAAATGTTGCTGGGAGAACTGGACAACTACATGTAAAAGTATGAAATTAGAACACTTCCTAACACCATACACAAAAATAAACTCAAAATGGATTAAAGACCTAAATGTAAGGTCAGACGCTATCAAACTCTTAGAGGAAAATATAGGCAGAACACTCTATGACATAAATCACAGCAAGATCCTTTTTGACCCACCTCCTAGAGAAATGGAAATAAAATAAAAAATAAACAAATGGTACCTAATGACACCTCAAAGTTTTTGCACAGCAGAGGGAACCATAAAGAAGAACAAAAGACAACCCTCAGAATGGGAGAATATATTTGCAAATGAAGCAACTGACAAAGGCTTAATCTCCAAAATTTACATGCAGCTCATGCAGCTCAATAACAAAAAAAACAAACGACCCAATCCAAAAATGTGCAGAAGACCTGAATAAACATTTCTTCAAAGAAGATAAACAGATTGCCAACAAACACATGAAAGAATGCTCAACATCATTAATCATTAGAGAAATGCAAATCAAAACTGCAATGAGATATCATCTCACACCAGTCAGAATGGCCATCATCAAAAAACCTAGAAACAATAAATACTGGAGAGGGTATGGAGGAAAGGGAACATTCTTGCACTGTTTGTGGGAATGTAAATTGATACAGCCACTGTGGAGAACAGTATGGAGGTTCCTTAAAAAACTACTAATAGAACTACCATATGACCCAGCGATCCCACTACTGGGCATATACCCTGAGAAAACCATAATTCAAAGGATCATGTACCAAAATGTTCATTGCAGCTCTATTTACAATAGCCAGGACATGGAAGCAACCTAAGTGTTCATCATCAGATGAATGGATAAAGAAGATGTGGCACATATATACAGTGGAATATTAGTCGGCCATAAAAAGAAACAAAATTGAGATATTTGTAGTGAGGTGGATGGACCTAGAGTCTGTCATACAGAGTGAAGTAATTCAGAGAGAGAAAAATAAATACTGTTTGCTAACACATATATATGGAATCTAAGAAAAAAAGAGGGTCATGAAGAACCTAGGTGTAAGATGGGAATAACAACACAGACCTACTAGAGAATGGACTTGAGGATGGGAGGGGGAAGGGTAAGCTGTGACAAAGTGAGAGAGTGGCATGGACATATATACAATACCAAATGTAAAATAGATACCTATTGGGAAGCAGCTGCATAGCACAAGATCAGCTAGGTGGTTTGTGACCACCTAGAGGGGTGGGATAGGGAGGGTTGGAGGGAGGGAGATGCAAGAGGGAAGAGATATGGGAACATATGTATATGTATAACTGATTCACTTTGTTATAAAGCAGAAACTAACACACCATTGTAAAGCAATTATACTCCAATAAAGATGTTAAAAATTAACATATAGTATGATTTCATACTGCCCCTGTATTATTACATATATTTTTTTAGCTCTCTGCATGCATAAAATTTAATATGTATAAAATTCTTTGGACTGATATTTTTACCTTGTCCAAAAGAATCCAATAATCTAAAAATAGCTTTACACACAAAACTATAGGCAATATCCTTTGATAAAACATAATAGAAAAGATTATTTTAAAAAAGAATATATATATGTATAACTGAATCACTTTGTTTTATTAATTTCACAGCAGAAATTAACACAACATTGTAAATAAACTATATTTCAATTTAAAAAATATTAAAATAGCTTTAAAATAAACAAACAAAAAAGAGGTCTTCCTCAAAAAACAAGAAAAATCTCACATAAACAACCTAACCTAGCACCTAAATACACTAGAAAAAGTAGAACAAAGCCCAATATCAGCAGAATGAAGGAAATAATAAAGTTCAAAGAGGAAATTAATAAAATAGATATACAAAACAATAGAAAAAAGTCAATGAAATTGAGCTTTTTTTGAAAAGATAAACAAATTAATAAACCTTTAACCAAGCTCACCAAGAAGAGAGGATACAGATAAACAAAATGGGAAATGAAAGAGAAGAAATAACAACTGATACCACAGAGATTCAAAAACTCGTAAGACAGTACTACAAACCGTTATATGCCAACAAATTGGACAACCTAGAAGAAATGGACAAATTTCTAGAAATATACATTTTACCAAGATTGAATCAAGAAAAAAGACAATTTGAATAGATCAATCATTAGCAGTGAAATTGAAGTTGTAATAAAAAAAAAACACCTCCCAGCAAACAAAAGTCCAGGACAGACAGCTTCACAGATGAATTCAACCAAACATATAAAGAAGAGCTAACACCTATCTTCTCAAACTATTCAAAAAAAAAATGAAGAGGACAGAACACTCCCAAATTCATTCTATGAAACCACCAATAACCTGATACCAAAACCAGACAAAGACATTACAATAAAAAAAGAAAATTACAGACCAATATTCTTGATGGATATAGATGAAACATATTCAATAACATATTAGCAAACTGAATTCAACAATATATAAAAAAGATCATACACCATGATCAAGTGACACAATGATAGTTCAATATTCACAAAACAATCAGCATGATACACCACATAAACAAAAGGAAAGATGAAAGTCAATAGATGCAAATAAAAATCATTTGACAAAATTCAATATACATTCATGACAAAAACTCTCATCAATGTTTGTACAAAGGGAACATATCTCAACATAATAAAGGCCATTTTTGATAAACTTGCAGCTAACTTCATACTTAATGGTGAAAAGCTCAAAGACTTCCTTCTAAATTCAGAAACAAGACAAGCATGTCCACTCCACTTCTACATATCATATTATTGGCAGTCTAGCCACAGCAATCAGAGAAGGAAATGAAATGACAGTCATCCAAATTGGAAGAGAAGATTTAGAACTGTTACTATTTGCAGATGATGTGATACTTTATATAGAAAACCATAAAGTCTAAACCAAAAACCTATTATAACTAATAAATGAATTCAGCAATGTTGTGAGATATAAGATTAATATACAGAAATATTTTCCATTTATATACACCAATAATGAAATATCAGAAAGATATATTTAAAAAAAACAAATCCCATTTAAAATCTCATCAAAAAGAATAAAGTACCTAGGAATAAACTTAACCAAGGAGGTGAAAGCCCTATACTCTGAAAACTATAAAACACTGATTAAGGAAATTGAAGATGATACAGAGGAAGGGAAAGATATCCTGTGCTCTTGGATTGGAAGAATTAATATTGTTAAAATGGCCATACTACCCAAAGCAAACTACAGATTTAATGCAATCCTTATCAAAATACACATGACATTTTTCACATAACTAGAACAAATAATACTAAAATTCATATGGAACCAAAATAGACCTAAATTTTCAAAGCAATCCTGAGATACAGAACAAAGCTGGAGTATCACCCTCCCAGACTTCAGGCTATACTACAAAGATACAGTCACCTAAACAGCATGATACTGGCACAAAAATAGACACATAGATCAATGGAACAAAATAGAGAGCTCAGAAATAAGCCCATGCCCCTATGGTTAATTAATCTGGAACAAAGGAAGCAAGAATTTACATTGGAGAAAAGACAGTCTCTTCAATAACTAGTGCTGGAAAAACTGGATGGATATATGTGAAACAATGAGACTAGAACACTTCCTCACATAATATACAAAAACAAACTCAAAATGGATTAAAAACCTAAATTAAAGAACTGAAACCAAAAAGCTCATAGATGAGAACATAGGCAGAATACTCTTTGATATAAATCATAGCATTTTTTTAACATCTTTATTGGAGTATAATTGCTATACAATGGTGTGTTAGTTTCAGCTTTATAACAAAGTGAAACAGTTATACATATGTTCCCATATCTCTTCCCTCTTGCATTTCCCTCCCTCCCATCCTCCCTATCCCACCCCTCTGGGTGGTCACAAACCACCTAGCTGATTTCCCTGTGGTATGTGGCTGCTTCCAACTAGCTATCTATTTTGCGTTTGGTATTGTATATACGTCCATGCCACTCTCTCACTTTGTCCCAGCTTACCCTTCCCCCTCCCCATATCCTCAAGTCCATGCTCTAGTAGGTCTGTGTCTTTATTCCCGTTTTACCCCTAGGTTCTTCAGGACCTAGAGTCTGTCATACAGAGTGAAGTAAGTCAGAAAGAGAAAAACAAATACCGTATGCTAACACATATATATGGAATCTAAGGAAAAAAAAAGGTCATAGCAATTATTTTGGATATGTCACCCAAGTCAAAACAAATAAAAGCAAAAATAAACAGATGGGATATAATCAGACTTAAAAGCTTTTGCACAGCAAAGGAAACCATCAACAAAGTGAAACAAGAACCTACAGAATGGGAGAAAATATTTGCAAATGATGTGACAGACAAGATGTTAATATATAAAATATATAGAGTTCATACAACTCAATATCAAAAAAACAAACAACCCAATCAAAAAATGGGCAGAAGACCTGAATAGACATTTTTCCAAAGATGACATATACATGGCTAACAGGCAAATCAAAAGATGCTCAACAGCACTAATTATGAGAGAAATGCAAATCAAAATCATAATAAGATATCACCTCACACCTGTTAGAATAGCTGTCATCAAAATTCTACAAGTAATTTTGGCGATGATGTGAAGAAAAGGGAACCCTTTTACACTGTTGCTGGAAACGTTAATTGGTGCAGCCACTATAGAAAACAGTATGGAGGTCCCTCAAAAATTTAAAAATAGAACTACCATATGATCCAGCAGTTCCAGTCCTGTGTATATACTTGAAGAAAATCAAAACACTATATGCACCCAAATGTTCATAGCAGTGCAGTTACAATAGCCGAGATACAGAAGCACCTCAAGTGTCATTCAAAAGAAGAATGGCTAAAAAAATGTGATATACATACATACATATATATATATACACACACACACAATGGAATATTACTTAGCCATAACAAAGAATGAAATTCTGCCATTTGCAGCAATGTGGATAGACCTAGGGAATATTATGCTTAATGAAATAAGCCAGAGAATGACAAATACTATATGATTATCACTTCGATATAAAATCTAAAAAATAAAACAAACAAATGCATATAGCAAAACAGAAACAAACTCACAGATATAGAAAACAAATGTGTTTACTAGTGGGGAGAAGGAAGAAGGGAGGGGCAAGACAGGGCTATGGGTTTAAGAGATACAAGCTACTATGTATAAAATAGATAAGCAACTGGATATATTGGATAGCACAAGGAATTATAACCATTATCTTGTAACAACTTTTAATGGAATATCTGTAAAAATAATCACTATATTGTATACCTGAAACAAATACAATGTTTTAAATCAACAATATTCCAATAAAAATATAAAATGAAATTATAAAAATAAAGTAGGAAGCTAAATCTCTATTTTTTTAAATTGAATCATGGTTGATTTACAATATTATATTAGTTTCAATTGTACCACATAGTGAGTCAGTATTTTTTACTCTCTCTTAAATTTACTTGTTCTCCAACTCTGACTATAATCTATGAAGTCTCACATGATTTAAACTTGGTTACTTATGGAGCTTCATGATAGCTAAAATATGCTCATGTCCTTCCTACAAAAGTTCCCAGATTTACACTGCCAACATGGAAGTCATGTGTTTCCAGGGGAAGGTTAACATCTGTGACATTTCCTGCCTGCTATGTTTTGACAACTATTAACTTTTGTTTGTTGTTTTAAGAAAATTTTGAAGCAAAATCTCTTTTGAAATAGCTGGCTTACCTCAATGAGGCTGCAAGATGAGCCTTTTTTAATGTTGCTTTATTTTAATTTATTCATTCTTTTGATCACTACATTTTTTTCTCATTCTGTAGATGTGTTTAACTCATATTACTTTGTCCATCCCAATAAGCTTTCACATCAGTTATCTCAGCATGACGTAATGTAAAGAACAAGGGCTTTGGACACATTAGACCTGGTTCTCTATGAAGTACTAATGTCATATTCATTATACAGATGAGGAAACAGAAGGGCAAAGAAGTGAGTTTTCCAAAGTAGCACTATGTGTTAATGGCAGAGCCAGGACTTCAAGCAAGGCTGTCTGACTTTGGAGTCAATGTTATTTACAGTTATGCTCTACTGCCTCCTTTTGGCTGTTATGATTTTCTCTGATAGGTCCTGAAGTAGATAGCTCTTGCTCAAAGTCACATAACATCTCAGAAGACAAAATCATGACTAGATCCTGTGTTCAAAGATGCATGATCCTTGGTATCATTACACCATATTAATATGCTCCTCATGGAAGTAGAAACACATATATGCAAACTGCAATTTTTTAAAAAAACTTTTAGAGTAAAAAAGAGGTTACATTAAATAGTCTAACCCCTAGAATATAATGGAAGAGGCTTATGTCCTTACAGATGAAAACGTGGCTACCTTAATTGCTTTTGTGAAATCGCCTGAGATCAACAACTCCAAAGTTAACTATTAAAGCAACAACACTACTCAATGTCAGGTTGCCATAATGGGGCTAGAAACATAGATATGAAGGTGATAATGGAATGAGGTGGAGAGTGATCCAAGTTGGCAAATAGAAAATAAGGTCTGGATATAAACCTCTAGTTGGGAACAGAGGCCTTCAGGCCTTCACATACCTAAAGTTATCTGAGTTCTCCTTTACTCCTCCTTCTAGGAATGCAGGTGTATTTTTTCCTGAATCCTAACAGAGAGAGAAAGACAACTGACAATCATCTCTATGTTTACCCCAGTACCTTTTACACACACACACACACACACACACACACACACATGCACACACACACATACCCCACCCTTTAAAAAGGTATATTCTTCCTATAATTCTGCTCTGAAAAAATAGCAAACACTTTAAACTTTCTAAGAGTCTCCATGGTCATTTTCACACTTGTTTTTTCAGTAGTTTTAAAGCCTTTCAGACTTTTCTGAATATTTTTTACCTTGCTTCATTCATCATGCTAAAATGTAAGCTTCCGATAAACTCAACTCAAAAATACATGCAATGAATGCCGAAATGAAAGACATTGAAACGAGGAAAGCAAAAAATAAAATTTCCATAAGCCTCATATAATTTGGTGCTCAAAGATCAGTAAGAAATATCTACACCTTTAAGCTCTCCATGCAACTGCTGAGTAATTTGTGTGAAGGGAAAGCATTTAAAAATATCTAAAATAAATTTTACAGTCTATAAACATTATCTAACATGAACTATATACCTCAACTATCAATCTACCATGCCAATATTACTGTTAATTGTTTTAGTAATTCATCTCACTCTTCTTCCATTTTCTTGATTCTAAATTCAATTACAATATTATTTTTTTTAATTTTAAAAACTCTAAACCCTAACCTTATAGTAAAACATACTTCTCCCAATTCCTCTTTTTCTCTACATCGCTGTGTGTGTGCATGTGTGTACATATGTGTGTTTATCTCTGTGTGTGTGTCTGTGTTTTCAAGTGTCCCTAAATACTAGTTTCCATTTCAAATGCCAATTTTTAAGTATTGAAAAATATGAAAATATTCCCCGTGTTGTGGAGTGTTATTGTCCTGAAAAAGAATGCAGCTTCGTGCGTGAATGGGATTTTTAAAAGACTTCGAGTTGGTGTCTAATTGCTACCTACCCTAATCAGGTATTATTAACTGTCAGAAAGTAAAGAAAATATAAGCTTCTTTCATACTTCCATTTGTCTGAAACAGGAAAAGCAAACCATGGTAACAAGTACAAAAAGTGATCCACTCAAAATAAAGCATTGACAATGTATGGGCCTAGTGTATTTTTTTATTTTCTTCAAGAATGTGTGAAAATGGAGATACCAGATGTGCCATTCTGACTAGGTGAATGTGCACAGCCCAAGTGTATATTTATGACACAGATTACACATGTTCCACAGAGTTTTGGATCTTAATAAAAAAAACATTTCCTTCATGAAAATATACTGTGGATTCCATTAAATGTGATTGCTCAGTGTAAATTTGCAAGTGGTGCAATTTGATACTTCAATCTCTCAGACTGTCATTTGCCTTTCAATTTGACTGATGTTGCCTTTTGCCATACAGAAATATTTGTAAAATCAATTATTTTCATTTATAGCTTTTGGTATTATCGTCTTACTTAAGAAGGCCTCTTCTACCTAAAGAATACAAAAAACATTATTCTATATTTTCTTGTAATATTTTATATGATTTAAAAATTCTCTTTAATTTACCTGCAATTATAGGATAAATACAATTATAACATAAATAGAAATGAGGTTATGTTCTACGTTTATTTTCTGCCATTATATAATCATTCATCCCCAAACAATTTTTTAATGCTCCACAATTTTATATATGCTCTTTAAATAAATACGTAACTCTCTTTTTCACCTATTTTCTGAGATCCTGATATGGTGTTGCCCATTCACTCCCACAATGGGTCTGGTTGAATATTACGCTTTTAATACAAATGAAAGACAACATTATAATGATTGTAATTTCTAGTACCATAGCCAATGGGAGAGGAAAGGTATGTTAGGTCCAGAGATTATATTACCTCTTTTTCAACCACAAAGGAAGCACTTTTTCTTCACCTTCTTCTTAACCGGCCAGGCTTGGGATTAAATGGGTTCATTTTGAAGTTCATTCTAATGATACTCCAATGCCAACCGAAGAATACTGAAAATCTGCCTTAAGAAACATAAGAACCAAAGATATCTCTCTCAATATCATAAATCTCCTAAAGTTTCTAAATATATCTGTTAAAGAAACTAAAAGATATATGTCTTCTAAGTAGAAAAACTTTCTTAACATAATTTATTAAAATAGCAGGAGAAATATGTTACGTTTGTTGGTAAGCTTCACACATTGTGTAGTCAAAAACAGTGATTAAAACTTTCTCCACACTGTGGTGTCTGCAAAGTCAGCTGCCTTTGTTTTAAATTCTACTCTCTAGCACTTCTCTTTATCAAGCACAACAAATATCAGCAATTGTTGACACATATTTTTTATAGTATAACGTATAAGGTCTTATGGTATAACATATAAGGCCTCAGGAAAAAAATGAGAGCCACTAAAACAGCTTAGGTCTAAATATATTTTATATATCATTAAAGAGAGAACCAAACAAACCACAACACTTAGGAAAAAGCTTTGCCAAAAGACTGACACAATCAAGCAGCACAGGCTTACATCTGCATTTGAGAATTTGTCTTAACTATAAGTACTTTTAATTGATTTTAAGGAAACCATTATACAAACTAAATAATTATGAACTTTATAATTTAACTCACCAATATGCTTTGTCTTATATAAGTAGAGTTTTACATAGATTTAATTTTCTACATTTAGGAGAACAATGTAAGAAAATCTAAAATGCATTCACTTATCTACTGAGGCCACTTACAGCCACGTTTAAAAATATTTGTAAGATCACTATATCTTGGCCTAGGAGTATTTAGTATAGCAATATCATTGTGTATAGAAATAGATTCAGGGTAAGGCAAAGTGATATTCTTCCCAGAATTCTAAACTCTTCTTGCTGGAACTGTTTCAGCATTTTAAAATCTAACCTTAGAAGACATTTTGTGAAATTCCTAAAATCAATGTTTTTCAGAGGAAAATTTTCTAAGAAACCATAGAAACACAAAAGGTAATTATAGGGGAAAAATGTAAAAATCAGGTCACATATTTAGGAGATCTTTTTTCTCTGAGGAATATAGCTAAACAGTACTTACATTTCTTGCTTAATACCATTACCAAGAACAGCAATTTTTTAGGGAATGTTGAGTTTAAATTTTATGTATAACCCCGTTCATCTTCAATGTTTAGTCTCCAAAAAATTCTCCTCAGATATTTCTGTCTATCTTTGCCTGGTGTCTACACCCTACATAAATTTTTTTTAATTTGGTCCTAAGATTCCAGCCTAGGCTACAAAGAGCACATAAAGGCTTGGTCTGCATTGCTTTACCCCTCACTAAAAACTTTAAGCCCATCAATCTTTTCAGCAACTTATTCTCGCTTGTGCCACTTCCTTTTCTTGGTCTATGAAGGTTTACACTAAACAAGTGGTAAATAATAGCCTCACTTCTTTATTAATATCAGTTCGTTCACCTAGTATCATCAGTTATTGTCAAGATAGTAAGTATTATATACTAGTTAAACCGGTAGATTATAATGTTTTCACACTCCCTGTCCTCTTACCAAATGGCAGAATCTTCTTTCAACTGTCACCAGCGTAATAGGAATAGCCCCTTCAGAACGTTTCCTGGCCTAATCATACTCTCACTTGTCAGTAAAATTTGATGGGCATGTACTAAATCCAATGAAGGTTAATACTGGGTTTTGAACAGTGCCCTCTTCTGGAAAATTCTTTACTTCATAGATTGCTGGTAGAAATACCAGATGAAATACAGACTGCTGATTAAATTTGTACTTCAGATAAATAGTGTATAATCTTTTAGTCATGAGTACATCTCATGAAATATTTTAGATATGCTTAGACTAAAAATATTATTCACTGTTTATCTGCAATTCAAGTTTAACTGAGCACCCCACATTATTATTCACTAAATGTGGTAACACTATTTGCAGAGGTTCTGTCTTTACAAATTCTGTACTTAGATTTACAATTTCCTAATACTCCAGCAATGAGTGTGTATTATTACTGTGAAAATATTCAGCAAGAGGGACTTCACTATCTCAAGGTGAGTTTACCTGCCATCTTACCCTTTCCACTATCCCCTCCCCATCACAGCAACTACTTTTATCACAATAAAGAATGAAAAAAGAGAGAGTTGGAGATAAGTGGTGAAAAGCTCTGGCCTGGTCTAAAAGCTTGTATTGAAATCACCTTTACTAAACATAGAGAATGACAAAAATAATATCTTTGAAGATGTCTTAAACCCATTGAGAGATTTTCCTTTTCATTTCTAACAACAAAGACTTTGAGGAAAAAGAGATGCAGGCATAGCGTGGGGAAGGAATCTTAGAGCAAAATTCCTGGACAAAATTCACGCAGGATCTAGAAAATAGTAAACCTAAATATAATTAAAATTTTATTTTGGTTGTAGTGAATTTTTTAATTATAAAGGGAGAAAGAAATCAGTTTCTGTAGCTATTTTAAAGTAACTTCTCAACCTGACCTATCTATTTACTCTATTTAAATTTATACAGAAAAATTTTAGTTACAAATTTGTTGTCACATATATATGATCTTACAATAATGCTATGAGGTAGGCACAGACTATTAAGTCAGTTTTTACAGATTCAGAAAACTAAGAATTAGGTTAATTGATTTAATTTAGAAAATGTTACTAATAGATGGCTGAGCCAGAATGTCAAATCAGGTGCTCTTTTCAGTATAGTATTTTTATCTTGATAACTAACCGGTGTGCATCATTTGGATCACAGTACATTTTATTCAGTAGCAGTACTAAAGACTGGCTTGGGGAGTTCTCCCCATAAACACAATAGTCCTTCCATACTTATTCAAAATAAATAATATCAATAGAAACAGTCTTCTTGCCCTGCAAGTGTAGTTTCAATAAAAAATTTCTTAGCTCCCTTCCTGTTGGAGTGCTTCATACCTGCCTAAGCACCTTCTATACAGAAATCCTTTAATAGCCAATAACTTATCATTTGTTTTGTTTTTCTTCTCTCCCAATATAGCCCAGATATATCAAAATACAGTTACAATTCTTTGACAAATTCTTGACTTGAAGCAATTGTAGACAGATATCCTGAAAATACTCTGTGATTAATATAAAACCCCAGATGCAAGGTCATGCTCATTTTAACATTATGGAACTTGGAATGAATTGGGGCACAGAAGATGATAAGTGAACACCACAAAGCCAGGATCTCAAAAGGAGAATCCACAGAAAACCAGTATAAAACCATGTCCCTGGTCTTCCCTGGTGGCACAGTGGCTAAGAGTCCGCCTGCCGATGCAGGGGACACAGGTTCGTACTCCGGTCCGGGAAGATCCCACATGCCTCAGAGCGGCTAGGCCCGTGAGCCATGGCCGCTGAGCCTGCGCGTCCAGAGCCTGTGCTCCTCAAAGGGAGAGGCCACAACAGTGAGAGGCCCACGTACCGCAAAAAAAAAAAAAAAAAAAAAAAAAAAAAACTCCTTTAACCATATTTAAAAGACTCGAAGTTATATTTATTTAAAATTTGTCATGAATATAGTTGGATAAATAAGTTAATTATTAAATATATTTTATACAAAATTGTTTTGTTCCTGTACCATGTACTTAGACATTCTTTTATAATTCTTTTTGGATTTTATACAAACAACAAGTAAAAGAATCACGTTAGTCATTTTTAAATAGATATCACGACTGAAAGGACTCAACTGGCAATTACACTTATGATTCTGATGGAAAGAATGAACAGACCAGGAAAGCACCACCCCATACAGAATAGTGCCTGAGTGAGACCATTCCATTCAGTATATGTTTTATATATCTGCTAAAGTACAGTTTTCAGAAATTTGAAGACAACTCATATGCAAGTGTAAAATGAACATTTGTCAAAAATTGTTATTTAATACTTTAGTTAATTAGATAACCAGTAATATATTAAAACTGGTTCAAAGAAACACTTAAAGGCACATAATCTGTAGGAATACTGAAATAAATTTGCTAATACATGCAAATTGGTTTATATCATATAGGACAATAAAATGTATTTTCCTTCCAAGTGACAATTGAATGTATTTTTACTGAGCAAAATCCATTTGCATAGCTTAGATAAAAAATTATATGTATTACTATTAGTTGTCTACAAGATAACTTCTACCCCTACAAAATAGGAAATAATGTAGTGAATACAAAAATCAATCAAAAACTTAAAACTCTGCTTAAGTTAAATAATCCCCAGAGGATTTGCTAGGCAATGCCTTGGACACCCAAGAATAACTTCTGTCCAATTTTAAGTGTAAGGCAATATTTTCAACATATCATATGCTCAAATTTAATCAGTCTTATATATATATATATATGATTATAATAATACAATATAAATGGATCTGCTTATTTTATATCTGTTAACATATTGATAATATTGATAATTGCTATGGACTGAATGTTTTTGTCCCCTCAGTATTCATGTTGAAGCCCTAAACCTCAATGTAACAATATTTGGAGGTGGGGCCTTTAGGAGGTAATTAGGTTTAGATGAGGTCATGAGGGTGGAACCCACATGATAAGGTCACCTTGTAAGCAGAGGAACAGACCAGAACCCATTCTCTATGTGAGTATACAGCAAGAAGAAGGATGTCTGCCAACCAAGAAGAGGGTTCTCATCAGACACCAAATCAGCTAGCACTTTGCTCTCGGACTTCCCAGACACAAGAATTGTGAGAAATAAATGTTCGTTGTTTTAGCCACCCAGTCTACGATAACATGTTATAGTGACTCCATATGACTAAGAAAATAATTCAGCTCAAAAATACCTAAAATATAAACATCATTATTTAGTATTTATATCCATAGCATGTAAATATTTTCTTTTTTCTAAGGGAGTGGGAACATGCCTTAGGAAATGATTCATCTGTTTTGAAATTAATAGTCCACAAATATAAAAATAAACTGAAAACAAATTAACACATACACAGTTAAGTTGGTGAACAAAAAGAAGACAACAGTCTTGTCTTCACTCAATATTGCTGGTACTCTCTCTAGCGTGGATTTTCCTTTTGGTGCACTCTGTCTAAGGTCAGGATACTGGTAGATTTTGTGCTTAACTGCAAACTGGCCATCCTATTACACTCTGGCATAAATATAGCCTTCCTATAACACTGTGGCATAAAACTGCTAATATGGATATTTTTCAAGTGAATTTGTGAGTATTGGTAGTGTCCATCAGTTGCCATGACTCCTTATAAAATAGTTTCTACAAAAGTTCCCCACTTGAAAGAAACACGTCAAAAAGGGAGCTATACTTATTGAAATATGCTATTATGACAATGTTTCCTTTTCATTTTACGTTATAAGGCACATTATGACCTTCACCATAGAGAACTTACAAAATAAGTACATTGGCAACAAATAGTTGAGGCTTTCAAATACAAGTCATTAAGAGACATTATACATGATAAATCCATTTAGGAGAAACAGCTAAAAGCATAGAGTTTGAAGAGGGAAATTTTACTTCCAGAAAGAGAAAGCCAAAAAATAAATTTAAAGGGATGGGCATAGATTTTCTCATAGAGGTGCAAAGTATCTCAGGAGTATGGTTTAAGATCTTGTATTTAATATTATGGTACAATATATACACTTTTAAATAATCAATGTTAGTACACATGATGAAAGAAAGGTAAATTTTTTTTTTTTTTCGGTATGCAGGCCTCTCACTGTTGTGGCATCTTCCATTGTGGAGCACAGGCTCCAAACGCGCAGGCTCAGCGGCCATGGCTCATGGGCCTAGCCACTCCGCAGCATGTGGGATCTTCCCAAACTGGGGCACAAACCCGTGTCCCCTGCATCGGCAGGCGGACTCTCAACAACAGCGCCACCAGGGAAGCCCCAAGAAAGGTAAATTTTCATTTAACATTTGCTAATTATTCACAACCACACTCTCTTAGGTTAAATTTTGCAGAAAAGAACTGAAACCATGAAGTTAAGAAAACAAGATTTACTTTGTTAAAAGAGAAGATCATTAAGGTTGAGGGGGCAGACAGACAATTTTTTTTTCTTTTAAGATTATATTCTCCTCCTCTTCAACTCTCAAGAGTTTTGGTCTTAAAAAACCTTTTTGAGGGCTTCCCTGGTGGCACAGTGTTTGAGAGTCTGCCTGCTGATGCAGGGGACATGGGTTCATGCCCCGGTCCAGGAAGATCCCACATGCCCTGGAGTGGCTAGGCCCGTGAGCCATGGCTGCTGAGCCTGCGCGTCTGGAGCCTGTGCTCTGCAACAGGAGAGGCCACAACAGTGAGAGGCCTGTGTACTGTAAAAAAAAAATATATATATATTTTCGAATTATTGAGTACTCCTTCTATTCACCATAGTACTGTAAGTCCTAGCCAGAGCAATTATGCAAGAAAAATAAATAAAATACATCTAAATTTGGAAAGAAGACATAAAATGTTCACAAACAATAGAAATCTTATATGTATAAAACTCTAAAGATTCCACAAAACTAGTAGAACTAATATATTCAGAAAAGTTGAAGGATACAAAATCAATACGCAAATATCTATGCACTAACAATGACTAATCCAAAAAAATTAAGAAAAAATTCCATTAACAATAGCATCAAAAATAATAAAATAGTTAGGAGTAAACTTAACCAGAGGTGAAAACCTTGTACAGTGAAAACTATAAAATGTTACTTAAAAAATTAAAACAAAATTATTAAATGGAAATATCATTAAGTGGAAAGACATGTCCTGTTCATGAATTGGAAGACTTAATACTGTTACAATGTAAATACTACATAAAGCAATCTACAGATTCAATGCAATCCCTATCAAAGTTCAAAAGACATTTTTTCAGAAATAGAAAAATTCATCCTAAAATTCATATAAAATCTCAAGGACCCTAAGGGATAAAACAGTACTGAAAAAAACAAAAAGTTGGAGATCTCACACTTTACGATTTCCAAGCTTACTCCTGCGAAGGAAAAACTTTTCTTGTACCTTCTTATGCTCAATCAGTTGGGATCTGTGTATTGAACTGTCAAAAGATAGATTAACAGAAGAAAAGATAAAATTTATTATATTCATATAGGAGTACACAAAAGAAGTATCTTGATCAATAATTAGAGATAGGGATAAAACTCTCCAGAGAGGCTTTATGGCAGCCTCTCATTCAGAACTTTCTGTCTCTAGTAAAATAAGGGAAGCTCCAGAAAATCTTTCTGCACCTGTTGAATCTCAAATGTCTTCATTTTAAAATATTTCTTTTATATTTGACACAGTAAACAGTAGTATATTCTGGATACCTTCACTCTTAAATTTCAGTAATCAAAGGAGTGGGATACTGGCTTAAAGAGAGACAATGGAATAGAATAGAGATCCCATTAACCCTTACATATATCATCAAATGATTTTGGACAAGGGTGTCAAGGCCATTCAGTAGGTGAAATTTCTGTCTTTTTACAAATTGTTCTGGGAAAACTAGATATTTAAATGAAATGATTAATTTGGACTATTGCCTTACACCATATACAAAAATTAAATCAAAATGGATCAAAAACATAAATATAAGACTACAAAGTGGAAAACTCTTAGAAGAAAACAGAGGAAAAAATTCATGACATTGGATTTAACAATAATTTCTTGGATATAACACCAAAAGCATAGGCAACAAAACAAAAAAATGATA
This sequence comes from Tursiops truncatus, assembly GCF_011762595.2. Lineage (NCBI taxonomy): Eukaryota > Metazoa > Chordata > Mammalia > Artiodactyla > Delphinidae > Tursiops > Tursiops truncatus. The sequence goes on from NC_047055.1 coordinate 55,496,118, forward strand.
AACTGTACTACATCAACTTTTTAAATCTATGTATCAAAAGACACAGTGAACAGAGTGAAAAGGCAACCCACAGAATGGGAGAAAATATTTAAAAACAATATATCTGATAAGGGGTTGATATCTGGGATATACAAAGAACTACTACAAATCAACAACAAAAAACAAACAACCCTGTGGGGGGAAATTCATTTTTCTAAAGAAGATGTATAAATCACCTATAAGCCATCAAAAGATGCTCAAAATCACTAATCATCAGGGAAATACAAATCAAAACCACAGTGAAATACAACTTCACACTCATTAAAATTGCTACTTAAAAAAAATAATAATAACAAGTGTTGGCAAGGATGTGGCGAAATTGAAACCCTGTACACTTTTTACTGGGAATGTAAAATGGTGTAGACAATATGAAAAACAGTATGATATTTCTTTAAATATTAAAAATAAATTTGTCATGTAATCCAGTAATTCCACTCTGGGTATATATCCAAAAGAATTAGAAGAAGAGCCTCAGGACAATGACAGCTCTGCAGACTGTGGACACAGTCCAACTACCAACAAGCCAGCACCTGGGCTGGGACCAGCTGAGCTCTGGCCACACTCACCAGTGAGCCTGCTCTAGCTTTGGGACCAACGTCACCCACCAGCAGGCAGACATCAGCCACAGGAAAACCTCAGTGCTGTAGCCCAAAGACCTATCCCACCCATCAGCAGGCCAGCACCAGCTCTGGGACAGGATAAGCCATGGCCTTGTCACCAGCAGGTCAACACAAGCTTTGGGACACCATGGAGCCTGCAGCCACCTGTGTCAAGAACTGGCCTCATTCATTAGAATTCTGATAACAGCTTTGGGACCCCTGGGCCCTGTAGTCAGACCTCAGGACATGGCTCTGTCTGTCAGTGGGCCAGCACTAGCCCCAGGACCTGGTTTCCTCCACCAGTGGGTGGGAACCAACCCTGGGATCTTCTGGACCCTGATTCCACCCAACAGTGAGCCAGCACCAGCCCTGGGGACCCCAGGGTTCTTCAGCCAGCCACCTCCAGACCCAGTCAAGCCAACCAGTGACTGGCAGTCTCTGCACAAGGAAGGGCCTGGCAACCAACAAGACTGGGATCCAACCAAGCCTACCAGACTGCCTACAGTAGTCTGCTCACCACAACAGAAGTACACAGGTAGCCCACAGAGGAGGTACCCTTAAAACATATAGCTCTGGTGACAAGAGGGGAGTGTACTGCTGGGAGACAAAGGATGTTTCCTACAAAAGGCCACTTCTCCAATATCAGGAAATGTAACCTACCTATCAGATTCATAGAAATAAAATAGGCAAAATGAAGCAATAGGCGAACATGTTCCAAATGAAGGAACAAGATAAAACCCCAGAACTAAGTGAAGTGGAGATAGGCAATCTGCCAAAGAAAGGGATTAAGGTAATGATTGTAAAGATAATAAAAGAACTTGGGAGAAGAATGGATGCACAGAGAGAGAAGTTAGATATTTTTAACAAAGAGTTGGAAAATATCAAGAACAATGAAACAGAGATGAAGAATATAGTAACTGAAATGAAAAATACAGTAGAAGGAGTCAACCATAGGCTAAATGATACAAAGGAATGGATGAGAGAGAAGGATGACAGAGTAATAGAAATCACTGACACTAAACAGAAAAAAAGAAAGAAGAATGAAAATAAATAAGGACAGTTTAAGAGACTTCTGTGATAACATTAATGATACTAACATTCACATTATATGGGTCCCAGAAAAAGAAAAGAGAGAGAAAGGGGCTCAGAACATATTTGAATGCATAATACCTGAAAACCTCCCTAACTTGGGAAAGGAAACTGATATCTAAGTCCAGGAAGCACAGACAGTCCCAAACAGGATTAACCCAAAGAGGAACAGACCAAGACACATTTTAATTAAAATGGCAAAAATTAAAGATGGAGAATATCAAAAGCAGGAAGGGAAAAGCAACAAATAACATCCAAGGGAATTCCCATAAGGCTATGCACTGACTTTTCAGCAGAAACTCTTCAGGCCAGAAGATAGGGCCACAATACATTTAAAGTGATGAAAAGGAAAGATCTACAACCCAAAATACTCTACCCAGCAAGACTCTCATTCAGATTTGATGGAGAGATCAAAAGTTTTACAGAAAGGCAAAAGCTAATAGAGTTCAGCACCACCAAACCAACTTTATAGGAAATGTTAAATGAACTTCTCTAAGTGAAAAAGAAAAGGCCACAACTACAGACATGAAAATTATGTAAGGAAAAAATCATCAAAAAAGGCAAGTATATAGTAAAAGTAGAAACCCAAAAGCATACAAAGCTAGTAGGAAAGTTAAAAGACAAAAGTAGTAAAATCATCAACATTCACAATAAGTAGTTAAAGGATACACAAAGCAATTAGATGTAAAATATGATGTCAAAATAGTAATTGTGAGGAGGACAGAGCACAAATGCAGGGCTGTTAAAATGCATTTGAAGTTAAGAGATAAGGGTGCTTCCCTGGCGGTGCAGTGGTTGAGAATCTGCCTGTCAATGCAGGGGACACAGGTTCGATCCCAAGTCCAGGAAGATTCCACATGCCACAGAGCAACTAACCCTGTGTGCCACAACTACTGAGCCTGCACTCTAGAGCCCGTGAGCCACAACTATTGAGCCCATGTGCCATAACTACTGAAGCCATGCGCCTAGAGCCAGTGTTCCACAGCAAAAGAAGCCACCGCAATGAGAAGACTGCGCACTGCAACAAAGACCCAACACAGCCTAAAATAAATAAATAAATAAATATTTAAAAAAAGAGATAAGAAACTTAAAACACGCATATATATAACTATATATAAACTTCATGGTATCCACAAACCAAAATTCTATGAGAGACACACAAAAAAGAGAAAGGAATCCAAATATAACACTAAAGATCAACATCTAATCACAAGAGAGGAGAAAAAAGAAGAAATGAATTGAAAATAGCTACCAAAGTAACCCAAAACATTTAACAAAATGGCAAAAAGGACATACATATCAATAATTAAATGTAAATGGATTAATGTTACAATTAAAAGACAGAGAATGGCTGAATGAACACAAAAACAAAAGCTATATACATGCTACCTACAAGCAACTCACTTCAGATCTAAATGCACACACAGACTGAAAGTGAGGGGATGGAAAACAGTATTCCATGCAAATGGAAATCCAAAGAAAGTCAGGATAACAATACCTATGGCAGACAAAATAAACCATGAAACAAAGACTCAAACAAGAGACAAAGACGGATATTACATAATGATCAAGGGATCAATCCAAAAAGATATAACAATTGTGAATATATATGCACACAACAAAGGAGAACCTAAGTACCTAAACACATAAAGCAAATATTAAGAGACATAAAGGGAAAAACTGACAGTAACACAATAACAGTAGGGGAATTTAACACCCCACTTACATCATTGGACAGATCATACAGATAGAAAATCAACAAGGAAACATTGGCCTTAAATAACACATTAGAGAAAATAGGCTTTATATATATATATATATATATATATATATATATATATATATATATATATAACATTCCATTCAAAAGCAGAAGAATACACATACTTTTCCAGTGTGCATGGAACATTCTCCAGGATAGGTTACATGCTAGGTCATGAAGCAAGCCTTGATAAATTTAAGAAAATTAAAATCTAGCAAGCATCTTTTCAAACCACAATGCTATGAGACTTGAAATCACCTACAAGAAAAAAAATGCAGAAAACACAAACACCTGGAGGCTAAATAATATGCTACTAAACAGCAAATGGATCACTGAAGAAATAAAGAGGAAATAAAAAAATACCGGGAGACAAATGAAAATGAAAACACAAAATCCAAAATCTGTAGGATGCAGCAAAAGACGTTCTAAGAGAGAAGTTTGCAGTGGTACAAGCTTACCTCAGGAAACATGAAAATCTCAAAAAAAAAAAAAAAAACTTTACACCTAAAAGAACTAGAAAAAGAAGAACAAACAAAGCCCAAGTTAGTTGAAGGAAAGAAATCATAAAGATCAGAGCAGAAATCAATGAAATGGAATACATAGAGACTAAAAAAAAAAAAGGAAAAGATCAATGAAACTGAGCCAGTTCTTTAAAAAGATAAACAAAATCTATAAACCTCTAGCCAGACTCAACAAGAAAACAAGTGTCCACATCAATAAAATCAGAATGAAAAAGGAGAATTTACAACTGAAACACAGAAATACAAAGAATCATAAAAGATTACTGTGAATAACTTATGAAAGTCAAATGAACAAACAGGAAGAAATGGAAAATTTCCTAGAAATGAACAAATTTCTAGCAAATACAGTATGACTTTGCTAATAAAAAATACCTAGATTAGTCAAATTTATAGAGACAGAAAGTAGAATGTTGGTTGCCAGAGTCTGGAAGGAGGTGGAATGGGGAATTATTGTTTAATTGGTAGAGAGTTTCAGTTTTGCAAGATGAAATGTGTTATGGAGATAGATGATGATGGTTTTACAATGATGTGAATGTACTTAAGGCCCCTGAACTGTACACTTAAAAATAGTTAGATGGTAAATTTTATGTAATCTGTACTTTACCACAATTAAAAAGTAATAATAAATTATTGAAGACCTCAAAGACCTTCTGTCTATTTACAGGTTACAATTATTTCTATATACCATATTTAAAATTAGAGCTGAGAAATAGGAAGTTCAAATCTGAAAATAAAAATCTTAAAATAATAATATTAAAATGAAATATTTTTAAACTCCATAAGTGTTAACATAAATAACATATACTTATAAAGACTGTATTTTCCAAAACAAAATTCTTATTAAGAACAGTGGCACTGTTTTATGTTTTTGCAAATCTCTACAACATCTGGCTTAATAGAGGACAGCTGAGTTCTCACAGCCTCTTTTGACTTCTATCTATTCCAATATGCTATCCTGGAATATATAACAAAAATTCGGCCTTACAAACTTATGTATTTAGAAAATATAGTAATATTTTACAGACTTTTCAAATAATTGTTGATACTTTTCTTTGATAGTAATTTTACCAGAACTTGACAAATGGCAGTTTCTTAAAGATTAGTTCTGAAGCAGAGTCTGAAACTGTATTAACTTTTTTGTACCTTGTTACATTAAAACACATTTGTCTGTTTTGTACTTTGAGAGTATTGTTTACACCTGCATAATTTTGTAACACAAAGCATTTGGTCATTTGAAAAATATTGACTCATTGACTTATGCAGACCTTCCAAATGTTGACATATAAAGTACAAAATATCAAAAACACAACATTTTTGTTAATTATCAACAGTGGTCTCATCAGAAAAATTATTATGTATTGAGAAGTTGTCAGGCTCATGGTGGCAGATACAAGTTTTTCAAAATTATTGAATCTGGGCTGACCTTAGTGTAATGGAATTGACTTTTTGAGTCTTCAGAGGTTAGGTCATAAATAGCCTTGTGGTTTCTGCCTGAGTCCCTGGGATCACATGATCTGGGGAGGTCAGTTGAATGATGGAAGTCGACTACATTGAAACAGTGATGCTATGAGGAAGACCAAACAAAACACATAGAGTGGTCACTTGACTCTAGCCTCAGCTGCAATCTGATTGTCACTATATGGAAGTCCAAAGGAAAAGTGCCAGATGAGCTCAGTCAACTTACAGAACTGTCAAAGAGAAATTGTTGTTTTATAGTCACAATATTTTGTGATGGTGTGTTACACAGAGTAAAATAACCAAAAATGTACTTTCAGGTCTAACATACTCTCATTTCTAAACATGTGGTTCCAGGGTTTTCTACAGTATTATTTGTGATGATCTATTATATATTATGGTACTCCCTCAGTGTTTTTCACAGGGAACACTAAATTTCCTAATGAAAGTTAGTGAATAATATGATCTGATTTACATAAATTCTTCTTTCAACCAACTTCACAGAATCACCTTTGTTCCATAAGGTGAGACATGACAGTAGTAGCAGTAGTGGTAGCAGTAATAATAATAAATTAGATAGTGATACATATATAATATATATACATGCATGTTTTATACATATATTTATATATAAGTATATACATAATGCATATAGTGATATATGTATAATATATAAACATATATAGAGTATATATAATATTTATAAATATACATTTTAGATTATATACTCACTATATTAGTTATTATAATATTATATTAAGTATATTATTATAAGTATATATTAAGTATATATATTTATAAATATATATATTAAACATTTAATCTCCCTGATAGCAATGTGAAGTACTATCTTATTCAATTTTACAAATGAGAAACCAAAGCATAGAGAATTTAAGTAAATTGTCCAAGATAACACAGATGGGAATGCTAGAGTTAAAACCCAAGAGTCTATCTCTAAAGTTGGTGCCCCATGGCCAATAAACTGGCAAAATCCTTCAATAACCAATTAATTAATTGGTTCTCATGTTTGCCTCTGTATATAATTATTGCAGTGTTTCCAAAACCCTATTGATCATAAGAATCATTAGGGGAACCTTTTAAAACTAGAGCTCCTGGAGCTTCAGCTGAGAAATGATAAATAAAAATCCCCAGTGGGGAAAGCTTAAATATCTGTTGTTGTTGTTGTTGTTATCATATGCCCAGGGTATTTCTTATAATTTGTTAGATTTGAGAACCACAGCCTTAAGGTACTGAGTTGTATTTTCCATTTTCTTTCACTCTGCCAGATGGATTCTAAAGAGTGCCTATACTAAGCATTTTACATATATTGTACACAAGGACCCTACCTGAAGAGTGGGTTTTATTATCTCCATTTGCAGGTAAGAATATTAAGGTCCTGTAAAGTTAAATAATATAAACAAACCCACAGATTGTAAGTAACAGAGTGAGTCTCTCTGGCTCCAAAGTCCTTCTTTTTTTAACCTTCTCCCTCATTTGACTTTAATTCACACTAAGATAAGTGGCTTGTCTGTGTGGTATTCATTTATGACTTGAGTTGACCATAAATGAAATTCAATTTGAACTTTAAAACATTGTTTACTTGGAAATATTGGAAATATTCTTGTTCTACAATAAATGTGTATTTCTATTATAATCTGTAAAAACAGCTTAATTCTTTACAAAGTCTGGACAGTGAAAATGATGCATATCATTCATGTTCCTTAATATGCCTGACATTCTCCAAGATATCTACCTTGCTGGCTCCCTTACATTTTTCTCAGGTCCTTACCCAGTTATCACCATTTTAACAAGTTCTTTCTGTCCACCTTATTTTAAAATGATGCCCCTTCTTTCCACCACTGGGTCCCCACCACCAATGTTGCCTTTATTTTTCTTCATGACATTTATCACTAGCTTTTACATAGTTCACTGCTGCATTTTCAGCACCTGGAATAGTACCAGGCATATAGTGGGCTCAATACATGTTTATTAGATAAATGAATGAATGAATTAATGAAATTGAGTCATGTGCATGAATACTTTGTCTTCTTTCTCCTTTATTGAGATATAATTGACATATAACATTGTGTACATTGAAAGTTTACAATGTGATGATTTGATACGCACACACACACACACACACACACACATATATATATATATATATATATATATATATATATATATATTGCAAACTGTTTACCAGTGTAAGGCTAGTTAAACATCCTTCATTTCATATAATTGCCATTTTGTTGTTGGTGGTATTATGTTGAAACATTAAAATTCTACTCTCACAGCAACTTTCAAGGATACAATACAGTATTGTGAACTGTACTCACCACAATTTATATTAGACTCCCATAATTTATTCATCCTATAACTGAAAATTTATACGCTTTGACCAACATCTCCCCATTTCTCCCATCCCTCAGCCCCTAGCAACAACTATTCTACTTTCAGTTTCTATGAGTTTGATAATTTTAGAGTGTATGTATAAGTGAAATTATAATATTTGTCTTTCAGTGTGTGTGGATTGCTGGATCATATGGAAGTTCTATTTTTAACTTTCTGAGCCTTCATATTGTTTTCCATTGTGTCTGTACCTGTTTACATTTCCACTAACAGTGTGCCAGGTTTCCTTTTCCACATCAGAGCCAGCCAGCATATGTTATCTCTTCTTTTTTGGATAGCAGCCATTCTAACAGGTGTGAAGTGATATCTCATTGTGGTTTTGACTTCCATTTCCTTGATGGTAAGTAAAGTTGAGCACCTTTTCATGTACTCATTGGTCACTTGAATGTCTTTGGAAAAATGTCAATTCAAGTCCTCTGGCTATTTTTAATTGGATTGTTTTCTTGAGGTTTAGTCGTATTCCTTAAATATTTTGAATATTAACTCCTTATCAAATAGATGGTGTGCAAATATTTTCTCCCATTCCATAGGCTGCCTTTTCAGTTGGTTGATTGTGTCTCTTGCTGTGCAGAAGCCTTTTAGTTTGATGTATTCTCACTTACCTATTTTTGCTTTCATTGCTTGTGCTTTTGGCATCATGTCCAAAAAAATTACCAAGACCCATGTCAAAGTTTCCACCTTATTTTATTCTAGAATTTTACAGTTTCAGGTCTTAGATTTAGGTCCTTAATCCACTTTGAGTTAATTTTTGTGAGTGGTGTAAGATAAGGGTCCATTTTCATTCTTCTGCATGTGAATTTAAAAATTTCCAAAAACTAATTATTGAAGAGACTATCCCTTCCCCATTTAATATTTTTGACTCACTTGTCAAGTATTACTTGAAAATAGATGCATGGATTTATTTCTGGGCTCTCAATTCTGTTTCATTGGTCTATATATCTTTTTTATATCAGTATGATAGTGTTTGATACTATAGCTTTGTAATGTAATTTGAAATCAGGAAGTGTGATGCCTCCAGGTTTGTTCATTCTCAAGATCACTTTGAATATTCAGAGACTTTTGTGGTCCCATATGAATTTAAGGATTGATTTTTTTCTATCTTTGTGAAAAATGCCATTGGAATTTTGATAGGAGTTGCATTGAATTGATAAATGCCTTTGGGTAGTATACATATTTTAACAATATCAAATCTTTTGCTCCGTGAACATAAGATATTTTCCCATTTATTTGTGTCTTCAACTTCTTTCATCAATGTCCTATAGTGTTTGGTATATAGATCTTTCACTTACTTGGGTAAATTGATTCCTAATTATTTTATTGTTCTTGATGCTCTTGTAAATTGGATTGCTTAATTTTTTCAGATAGTTCATTGTTAGTGTATAGAAATGCAAGTAATTTTTGTATGTTGATTTTGTATCCTGAAACTTTACTTCATTAGGTCTAAGAGGTTTTTTGGGTTTGTTTTAAGACTTTCTATATACAAGATCATGTCATCAACAAAAAGAGATAATTTTATATCTTTCTGATACACATAAATTTTGTTTAATTTTTGTGCTAAATTGCTCTACCTAGGACTTCCATTACTATGTTGGAAAGGAGTGGTGAGAGATGGGCACACTTGTCCTGTTCATGATCTTAAAGGAAAAGTTTTCAAAGTTTTACCATTGAGTATGATGTTATCTGTGGTTTTGTCATATATGGTCTTTATTATGTTGAAGTATGTTTCTTCTATACCCATTTTTTGAGAGTTTTTATCATAAATGGATATTGAATTTTGACAAATGCTTTTTCTGCATCTACTGAGATGAGTGTATATTTTGTCTTTCATTCTATTAATGTATTCTATCATATTTATTGATATGCATATGTTGAAACTCCTTACATTCCAGGGATAAATCCCACTTGATCATGATGCATCATCCTTTTGATGTGCTTTTTTTTAATTTACTCTGATTGCATTCTGTTGAGTTTTGTGCATCTATTTTCATCAGTGATATTGGCCTGTAGCTTTCATTCATTGTAGTGTCATTATCTGGTTTCAGTGTCAGGGTAATGCTGGCCTCAAAATAATTTGGTAGTGTTCCAACCTCTTCAAAGTTTTGGAAAAGGTTGAGAAGCGTTAGAGTTAATTCTTCTTTAAAAGTTTGGCAGAATTCTCCAGTGAAGCCATCTGATCATGAGCTTTTCTTTGTTGGGAGGTGTTTGGTTACTGATTTCAACCTTTCTTGTTATTGCTTTGTTTATATTTTCTATTTCTTCATGATTCAGCCTTGGTAAGTTGTAAGTTGCTAGGAATTTATTAATTTCTTCTAGGTTGTCAAATTTTTTGGCATGTAATTGTTTATAGTAACGGCCTACAATTCTTTATATTTTGGCAGTATCAGTTATAAGATTTAGTATTTTATTTGAGTCTTTTCTCTTTTTTCTTTGTAAGTTTAGCTAAATGTTTGTCAATTTTGTTTATGTTGTCAAAAAACAACTTTTAGTTTCATTGATCTTTTCTACTGTTTCTTTCATTTACTTAAGCTCTGATCTTTGTTACTTCCTCATCCTGTTAACTTTGGCCTTAGTTTGTTCTTGTTTTTTAGTTCATGGAGGTGTAAAGTTAGCTTATTAAGATTTTTCTTTTTTCTTAATGCAGGCATTTATTATTATTAATTTTTCTCTTACACTGTTTTTGCTGTATCCCATAAGTTTTGTTATATTTTGCTTCCATTTTTGTTTCTTTTAGGAATTTTTAAAATTCCCTTTTGATTTCATCTTTGACCCATTGGTTGTTCAGAAGTATGTTGCTTCATTTCCACATATTTACACATTTTCTGGTTTTCCTCCTGTTACTGATTTCCAGCTTTATATCACCATGGTCAGAAAAAAAATATTTAGCATCTGGTCTTACATTTAGGTCTTTAATCCACTTTGAGTTTACTTTTGTATATTGTATTAGGTGATGCATTAATTTCATTCTTTTACATTTAGCTTTACAGTTTTAAGAGCATCACTTGTTGAAGGGACTCTCTTTTCTCCTTTGTATATTTTTGTTTCTTTCATTGTAGATTAATTTACTGTAAGTATATGGATTTATTTCTGGGCTTTATGTCCTATTCCATTGATCTATGTGTCTGTTTTTAAGCCAGTATCATACTGTTTTGATGACTGAAGCTTTGTAGTATAATCTGAGGTCAGGGAGCCTGATCCCTCCAGGTTTGTTTTTCTTTCTCAAAATTACTTTGGCTATTTGAGATCTTTTGTGTTTCCATACAAATTTTAAAATGTAGAACTGTATACTCTAAAACTCCTAGAGAAAAACATATGCAGAGCACTCTTTGACATAAATCTCAGCAAAAATGTTTTGGACTTGTCTCCTAGACTAATGGAATTAAAAAAAAATAAAACACAAATGGGACCTAATTAAATTTAAAATCTCTTGCACAACAAAGGAAACCATAAACAAAATGAAGACAACCTACAGAATGAGAGAAAATATTTACAAACAAGGCTATAAACAAGGTATTAATTTCCAAAATTAAAAAATATAGTTTATACAGTTCAATCTCAAAAAAAAACCTAAAAAAAGGCTGAAGATCTAAATAGACATTTCTTCAAAGAAAATATACAGATGGCCAACAGGCACATGAAAAGATGTTTAACATCGCTAATTATTAGAGAAATACAAATCAAAATTACAATGAGGTATCACTTCACACCAATCAGTATGGCCATCATCAAAAGTCTACAAATAATAAATACTTGAGAGGGTTGGAGAAAATGGAACCCTCCTACACTGTTGATGAGAATGTAAGTTGTTACAGTCACTATAGAGAACAGTATGGGAGTTCCTTAAAAATTTAAACATAGAGTTACTGCATGATACAGTGATACCACTTCTGGAGGCATATATCTGCAGAAAACTATAATTTGAAAAGGATACATGTGCCCCAATATTTATAGCAGAACATTTTACAGCAGCCAAGACATGGAAGCAACCTAAATGTCCACTGACAGATAAATGGATAAAAAGATGTGATGTATATACACAATGGAGTATTACTCAGCCATAAAAAGAATGAAATAATGCCATTTGCAGCAACATGGATGGGCCCAGAGATGATCATACTAAGTGAAGTAAGTCAAAGAAAAATATCATATGATATTGCTTATATGTGGAATCTAAAAAAATGATACAAATGAACCTATTTACAAAGCAGAAATAGACTCACAGACATAGACAACAAACTTATGCTTACCAAAGGGAAAAGGAGTGGAGGGTTAAATTAGGAGATTAGGATTATACACACTACTATATATAAAATAGATAACCAATAAGGACCTACTGTATAGCACAGGGGACTACACTCAATATTTTATAATAACCTATAATGAAAAAGAATCTAAAAAGAATATATATATATACACATATTATATATATATATATAACTTATCACTTTATTGTACACCTGAAGCTAACACAATATTGTAAATCAACTATATTTCAAAGAAATTTAAAGAGAAAATATATTCGTTATGATTTTTATCTTTTAAAATTTGCTGAGACTTGCTTTGTGGCCTAATATTTGATCTATCCTGTAGAATGTTTCACTTGCACTTGAGACAAATATATACTCTGCAGCTGTTGGCTGGAATGTTCTGTATTGTCTGTTAGTCTAACATACAGTTCTAAAGTATATTTTGGTCTAAAGTATTGTTCAAGTCCAAGATTTCCGTATTGATTTTCCATCTTTATGATATATCTATTGTTGAAAACAGGGTATCAAAGTGCCATGCTGTTATTGTATTGTTGTCTATTGCTCCCTGCAGGTCTGTTAGTTTTTGCTTAAGGTGCTCCAATTATGGGTGCATATATATTTACAATTGATATATTCTCTTGATTGTTGACTCTTTTATTATTATATAATGACTTATTTGTGTCTTATTACTGTTGTTCACCTACAGTCTACTTGTTTTCTGATACAATATAGCTATCCCTGCTCTTTGGACTTTAATTTTCATAGAATATCTATTTCTATCCCTTCATTATAAGCCTATTTGTGTCTGTGAAGCTGAAGTTAGTCTCTTAAAGGCAATATATAGTTGAGCATTGTTTCTTATCCATTCAGTCACTCTGCCTTTTGATTAAAGAATATAATTCATTTACATATGTAGTAACTATTTACATGAAACAACTTAATTTTGCTATCTTGTTTATTGTTTTCTGGCTGTTTTTTAGTTTCATTGTTTCTTTCTTCCTCTATTGATATCTTCTATGAATTCTTGATTTTTCATAGTGATATAAATTGATTCTCTTTCTTTATGTTTTGTTTACCTACTAATTTTGTGAGTGTGGTAACTCTCTAACTTCCTTGAAATATCATATAGATATGAGTGTACTTTAAGCTGATAAGAACTTAAATTTTATTGTGTACAGAAACTCTACCCTTTTACTCCCACTCCCCACATTTTATGTTTTTGATGTCACAATTTACATCTTTTTATATTGTTTATCCATTAACAATTATTTTAGCCATAGCTATTTTAGTACTTTCGTCCTGTAACTTTTATACTACAATTAAGTGGTTAACACACCATAATATTACAATATTAGAGTATTCTGTATCTGACTATATATACTTACCTTTACTAGTGTACTGTATAATTTCATATGTTTTCATGTTACTAGTTACTGTTCCTTTGTTTCAGCTTGAAAATCTCCTTTCAGCATTTCTTATAAGGCATGTCTAGTGTTGATGAACTCTTTCAGCTTCTTTTGGTTAGGGAAAGTCTTTATCTTGCTTTCATTTCTGAAGATACCTTTGCTGGGTAAAGTGTTCTTGATTAGGACTTTGTTTTTTCTGCACTTTTAGTATACCATCCCATTCCTTCCTAGCCCTTAAGGTTTTGCTGAGAAATCTGCTGATAACCTTATGGGAGTTCCCTCATATGAGAGAATATTTTTTTCTCTTGCTGTTTTTAAGCAGCTTTATTATAAAGTGTCTTGGAGAAGATCATTTAGGATTGAAACTTTGGGGTGACCTAGTAGATTTATAAACTTGGTTTACCAAATCTTCAAGTTTGGGACGTTTCAGCCATTATTTCATTAAACATGATTTCTACCCTTTTCTCCCTCTCTTCTCCTCTGGGACTCTAATTATGCACAGATTGTTTCTTTTAATTGTGTCTCATAATTACTGTAAACATTTTTCATTCCTTTTCATTATTTTTTTTTTCTTTTTGCTCCTCTGACTGGATAATTTCAAATGATTTGTCTTTGATCTCACTGGTTCTTTCTTTTGTTTGATCTAGTCTGCTCTTGGAGATCTCTATTGAATTCTTCAGTTCAATCTACATTTTTCAGCTCCAAAATTTGTTTGGTTCTTTTTCATTTTCTATCTCTTTGCTTAACGTCTCATTTTGTTCTTGTATTATTTTCCTCATATCATCAAAGTGTTTATCTGTGCTCTCTGGTAGTTCTCTGAACGTCATTTACACAGTTATTTCTAACTCTGTGTCAGGCAATTCCTGTACCTCTATTTCTTTGGAGTCAGTTATTGAAAGTTACTGTGCTTCTTTGGTGGAGCCATGTTTATCTGATTTTTTGTGTTCTCTGAAGTTTGTGTAGGTGTCTGAATATTTGAAGAACAATCACCTCTTCCAGACTTTAGGGACTGACTTTATAAAAGAAGTCCTTCACCCTTGAGGAGGAAACACACTGGAACATGTTGTGACTCCAGATCCAGTGGTGCAGGGCACTGTGTATGTGTGTGTGTGTTGGCTCTGGGTCCATAGTGACTTTTCAGTTCAGTTTGCTGGAGTCGACAGCTTCAAGAGCTATCTGGCTCTTGGAAAACTCTTTGGGGGTTCTGCAGTGGATGCAAGGACTGTTGAGATCTTCAGTGGCACCTCCATGTCTAGAGGCTATGGACCATGGCAGTCAGGAGTGGTGGCTGGAGCAAATGGTGTGCACACACTTGGTTGTGAGGGCCAGCCATAAGTGCCTGTGCAGTGGCAGGGGACAAATAATAGAGTACTAAGTAGTGGAGGCCAGAGTGAGCAAAATGGGTTGTGGCTGACTGTGGATTCACTGTCAGCTGTAGGGGCCTTGGATGTTGGCATGCATTACCATGGATGCTGGTTTTTGTCATGGGCACACAGCAGTGGAGGCCAGTGTTGGGAGTTGCCATGAGTATACAGGTAAATAACTCGAGGGGTTAGCTGCAAGTGATCCCAGAGGTGCAGACCAGTAAGCTGAGACAGGGTTGGAGTCAGGATCACAAACAGCTACATGGGGCCTGTAGGTCTGTGTTGCACTCCTGTGGCTATAAGGTCTCCCTATGAGTGTGTATATGGCAGTAAAACTGGTAATGGTTATCAAGTTGGGTGTATGTGGATGGAGAGTTTGGAGGGGACTAGTTGCAGGTGTATCTAATAGTGCAGGCTAATGATACAAGATAGGCCCTAATCTGGACCCACAACCAGCTGTGGGAGCTGTGGCTATCCGCATATACTTCCTAGACTGAAAGATAATGAGATAATGTGTACATAGCAATGGAGATCAATGATAGGCATCAAGCTGGTGGTGTGCAAGTGCACAGCTGGAAGAGCTAGCCCTGAGAACACATATGGTGGTGGGGATTTAAGATGGTGTATTGCACTTGCTCAGCTGCAGAGGACTGGGCTGGTTGCCAGGGTGAGTCCTAGGTTTTGTTGGGAGTAAGAGGGGAAGGACGGAGGAGGGACTCAGGTGGCTGGTGCCAGCAAGTACAAATAATTGTGGGGCAAAAGCAGATGAAATCCTCAGAGTATACACAGTGGTTTTGTTGGCCACTGGCTTCTTCAGTGTTGAAAGCTGCTAGGTTTGTTTGCATAGCAAAAGACTGGGAACTGTGGTCACTCCCAATAAGCGTCTGATACTGATGGTCCCTGCTTCTCTCCTATGTTCATAGCCATCTCTTAAGTCTTAGGTATGCCAGCCTCTGGGTGGAGTGAAATCAAAGTAGGTCCTTTGTGACGCCCCAAAAAACTAGGGAAGTGGTCATTCACCCTGCTACCCCTTTTCTAGTGAGGTAACAATTTCTAGCTTGGGAGTTCCCCATTGGTGCTGAGCAATACTGGTTTGAGGGAGGCAAAATGAAGCTGCTCTTCCTTCCCTTTTTGTGTGGTTATTCTCAAGTTTTTTATTGTTCTACTGTATTGCTGAAGTTCCTTAAGTAGACTCCAAAGCTTTCCCAGAGCTGTTTTTGTTCATGAATAACTATCTAATTATTGATCTTTGGTGAAGGAGAGCAAAGGCTGGGGTCTCCTACACTGCTATCTTTGTGACACTCTTTTTTATTCTTTTTGTGGAATTTTATCCAGCTCTTTCTTTCTGAACTTTTGGAATTATTATTATCTTTTCAGATTTTATGGTAAATATTTCTCAGACTAACATATTTTTGTCTTGCTCTTAGAAATTTTTTGAATAAAAGAAGACAACTGCTGAAACAAACAAATGACAGAATGAGTTATTCAATTTGAAATAAGGGGAAAATTCTCTGTAATGATGGAGAAAGCGTAGCTCATAACACTATGTAAACTTTCTTCAGTTTTGCAAATTATTTCCAGAGAGAAATAATACTTTGACTGGAAAGTATCAAAGTAAGCAGGCTTTAGGTAATAAGTGCACTGATTTTTATTTTTCATTTATCTATCTATCTATCTATTTATCTATCTATCTATCTACCTACCTACCTGGCTGTGCCACGGGGCTAACAGTATCTTAGTTTCCCGAACATGGATTGAACCTGGGACGCAGCAGTGAAAGCGCCAAGTCTTAACCACTGGTCCACTAGGGAATTAACTGATTTTTA
This sequence comes from Tursiops truncatus, assembly GCF_011762595.2. NCBI lineage: Eukaryota > Metazoa > Chordata > Mammalia > Artiodactyla > Delphinidae > Tursiops > Tursiops truncatus. Next base: position 55,512,835 of record NC_047055.1, read on the forward strand.
TAATATATGAATATCATTTACTTTTATGCCATCTGAGGGCAATCATTTAGTTACATAACTACTTTAAACTGCAAGGCATTCAGGACCAGTTTCCTACTATACGTTTTCATGAGACATACTGAAAGGAATTGATGAACATCATGTTCATTGATGTTCATGACATACTGAAAGGAACTCAATGATAGCTATAATTATAAAATATAAATGTGTTGCAAATCAAATAGCTTATTTAATGTTTTATTTCCTCAAGGTTAGTCTCTACTCAAACTTATGGAAAATTAGATTCTGCAAAAGATTTTAGTAATTTTAGAAAATTACTAATTTGACCTAAAGTGATGAAACACTATCCTTTTGGTTAATGAAACTGCACAGGACTCCTTCTTTTAGTCATCCCAAGTTCTTTCCTTGTCCTTGCAACAGATAAATAATGAATTCTGTTTGGCTTTAATATACTGTATTTCCTTCAGTCTATAATTTTGATAGGGTTTCAACATAAATGCTATTTCAAACTTTGATGCCAGTAGCTAGTTGTTATAGTCCAATATTAGCTATTGACCTTATATATCAAAGTCTTTTGCAGGTTTTATTTAATTTCTAATGAGTCTATGGTGGTTTTGATGGCATTATTTGCTGCATCTGTGATATAAAATAACATAAATTACATATATAAAATAGGATTCATTAAACTGAGATAAGGAATAATGTATAAAGGTACTTCCTATAAGGAAAATATTACTGTTATCAGGAAAAAATATTTTTCTTTTTTTTTAAACTTTTTTTTATACAGCAGGTTCTTATTATTTATCTATGTTATACATATTAGTGTATATATATCAATCCCACACTCCCAATTCATCCTGCCACCACCATCCCCATCCCCACTTTCCCCTTTTGGTGTCCATACGTTTGTTCTTTACATCTCTGTCTCTATTATTGCCTTCAGGCATAGATTAATATTTTAGTTGCCATAACTAAAATTGTAATCAATGTTTGGATGTTGTCATTTATATTTCTAATGACAATTTTAGAAAGTATGTAATTAACAACATGAAGTCAAATGTATACTCCATAATATTCACATATCACACAATATATAGTCTACATTTACACAGACTTGATACTAGCTGTTTCTTAAGGAATACGAAAGCTTTCAAACAGAAGCAAATGTACTTTTCTTGAACAATTAAAAATATGATGGTATATTGTTAATTGTAATTTAATTGTTTGCTCATTGTCCATTACTTGCACAGTTTTCCTGACCCTATAAGAAGGAAAATCAGAACTTAATTATTACAGCAGAGTGAGCTATTCACCTTGGAATAGCTTTGTGAGATCCACTATGAAATGCAATTAAACACAAATTGATGTTCATGTGCTTTGATGAACTGAATTTATTGAGCCTTGACACATTATTCCCTTTATAAATGAAAAACCAGAAGTATATACTCCTGAGGAATCAAGGTTGGACCCCCAAATTTAATAGGTTTATGTATCAATGTTGCCATGGAGCTTTATTAAACACTAAAATCTGCTTCTGTGTCATAATGACCTCTGGAAAGAAGTTGGCTTTCTTTCTTCAACAATCTGAACAGGACTTTACTTGGGAAAGTCAAAGGTTTGTTTCAGTTATTCTGACCTTTAAAATTAAATCATGCTCTTCTCAACCTTTGCTACTTCAGTGTGGCTATCCTTCTCTTACTGTTTTCCTTTCAGCTCCATATAAAAAGGGTCATACCGGGGAGCATCCTGCTGAAGAAGCCAGCCACAAGCTAGAATTGATCTAGGGTGATTGAGAGACCCAGAATAACAATGAGATTAAGCACACTAACCATACCCTTTTAATTTTTCTTAAAAACATGTTTATCTTCACCAATAAAAAACATTCTAAAGAGTTTATAATCTGTTTGAACAGGTATCTTATATTTTGTCTTTTTTACATATAAAATTATAATATTAAGCATATATTTTCAAACTACACAAATGCACACAGATTCTAATAACTCAGTGAGAATATTTTGTCCTGTAGCAAAGGGAAAACAAGGTCAAGGGCATATGTGATTATAATACAAATAAGATAAAGTAAGTGAATAACAGTGTATAAACCAAGGTCCATGGTGGTTCAGAGGAGGACAGATCCTATCTGGTTCAGAATAGGTAAGGTTTATGAGAAGGACTTTGCAGGATGGATATGGTTTCAGCAATTAGAGGGGTAAAACCATAAAGTTACTGAGGCAGAGATTTGCAAGGTGTGTTTGGGGTACAGTCAGAAATTCAATCTGGCTTGAAGGCAGAGTGCTTATGGTTGGAGGGAGGGATGGGGTGAAATGTATAAAAGTACATTGTCTCATGTGGAAGGCATAAATGTTAAACTGAAGAGTTTATAATTCAGAAGGTGGTCGAGAATAATTAAGGGTTTTGAGCAGGAGAGTTCCAGAGAAAGTGGAAGTCAATAATTCCTAATCCTAGCTGCATTTCAGAATTGTCTGAAGTAACTTTTAAGAAACTGATCATGCAAGAACACTACCCACAGAGATTTTATTTAACTGGGCTAGGGTTAGACCCAGTTGTTTGCTATATTGTAAAATTCCACGGGGGATTATAATATGCATCCAGTATTAATAATCACAGATATGTGTTAAAGTATTCTCAACATGGCTATACATAATTGAACCAAATCCATCTTAATTTCCTTGACTATCTCTTCTTCCATAGTATATTATATAACAAAATCCAAAACCTGATTAATGTTCACAGAGCTTTTAAAAAACACAGTTGGACAGCTGCAACCCAAGAGATTTTGATTCACTTAGTCTGGGGTGGGATCTAGTCATCTGTCTGGCTATGTAGATCCATATGTCAACATTGCTGAGAACCACTGGTCTAAGGAATAAAGTGTAGGACCTGAATAATACTAAAGCTTATTTGATTTTTGAAATAAAGTTTAAATAAAGTACATAAAGCTCATTCACTGAACATTTTAGTTTTAACAGTTTCCTCATCTGGTATTTAATTACAGTAGTAATCACATTTCTGATACTTTAAAATTGAAATAGTAATAATATCTACCTCACAGTACTTTCTTGAATGCTAAGTCAGATTGGTTAGGCTTGGAATGATTTAAGAATAGTCCTAGGGGACCTTGAAGATGGCAGAGGAGTAAAATGTGGAGATCACCTTCCTCCCCACAAATACATCAAAAATGTATCTACATGTGGAACAACTCCTACAGAACACTTACTGAACGCTAGCAGAAGACTTCAGACTTCCCAAAGGGCAAGGAAATCCCCATGTACCTGGCTAGGGCAAACTAAAAAAAGAAAAAAGCAGAGACAAAAGAAGAGGGATGGGACCTGCACCTCTGGGAGGGAGCTGTGAAGGAGGAAAAGTTTCCATGCACTAGGAAACCTCTTCACTGACAGAGATGGGGTGGGGCGTGGGTAAGTTTCGGAGCCACAGAGGAGAGCACAGCAACAGGGTTGCAGAGGGCAAAGCAGAAAGATTCAGGCACAGAGGATAGGTGCCGATGAGCACTCACCAGCATGAGAGGCTTGTCTGCTCACCTGTTGGGGCGGGTGGGGGCTGGGAGCTGAGACTCGGGCTTTGGAGTTCAGATCCCAGGGAGAGGACTGGGGTTTGCTGCGTGAAGACAGCCTAAAGGGGGCTAGTAAGCCACAGCAAGCCTGGAGGGAGTTTGGGAAAAACTCTGGACCTGCCTAAGAGGCAAGAGACCATTGTTTCAGGGGGCATGAAGAGAGGGGATTCCTTCCCTGTCTGCCAACAGAAGGCAGAGCATGGCCTAAATGAGCTCCAGAGACTGGAGTGAGCCGTGACTATCAGCTTGGACACCAGAGACGGGCATGCAGGCTCACCCCGCATTCCAATTATGGCAACTGTACCCCTCACTCTCCCAGCGTAACTGAGCTACAGCCCCCTAATCAACTGGTGCTTTAACCCCATCCTGTCTGGGTGGGAACAGAAGCCTAAGGGCAACCAACACACAGAGGTGGGGCCAACACCAAAGCTCAACCCGAGGATCTGTGTGAACAAAGAAGAGAAAGGGAAATTACTCGGTACAGCCTGAAGAACAGCAGATTAAACCCCCACAATCATCTTGAGGTACGCTGCATGTGCGGAATACCTGAATAGACAATGAATCAACCGAAAGTTGAAGCAGTGGATTTTAGAAGCAACTGTAGACTTGGGGTTTGCTGTCTGTGACTGACTTGATTCTGATTTTTATGTGTATCTTTTAGTTTAGTTTTTAGTGCTTTTTACCATTAGTGGATTTGTTTATTGGTTTGGTTGCTCTCTTCTTCTTTTATTACTTTTTATTTTTTTTATTTTAATAATTTTTGTTTCATTTTATTTTATTACAAAATTTTTTTCCTCTTTCTTTTTTTCTCCATTTTCTTCTGAGCTGGGTGGCTGACAGGATCTCAGTGGTCTGGTCTGGTGTCAGGCCTGAGCCTCTGAGGTCGGAGAGCTGAGTTCAGGACACTGGACAACCAGAGACCTCCTTGCCTCACGTAATATCAATCTCTGAGAGCTCTCCCAAAGATCTCCATCTCAATGTGAAGACCCAGTTCCACCCAATGGCCAGCAAGCTCCAGTGCTGGATGTCCCACGCCAAACAACTAACAAGACAGGAACACATTAGCATAAGCCCACCCATTAGCAGAGAGGCTGCCTAAAATCATAATAAGTTCACAGAAACCCCAAAACACACCACCGGATGTGGTCCTGCCCACCAGAAAGACAAGATTTAGCCTCATCCACCAGAATACAGGCACCACTCCCCTCTACCAGGAAGCCTACACAACCCACTGAACCAAACTTAACCACTGGGTGCAGACACCAAAATCAACAGGAACTATGAACCAGTAGCCTGCAAAAAGGAGACCCCAAACACAGTAAGTTAAGCAAAATGAGAAGACAGAGAAATACAAAGCAGGAGAAGGAGCAAGGTAAAAAGCCAATGGACCAAACAAATGAAGAGGAAACAGGCAGTTTACCTGAAAAAGAATTCAGAGAAAAGATAGTAAAGATGATCCAAAATCTTGGAAATAGAATGGAGAAAATACAAGAAACGTTTAACAAGGACCTAGAAGAACTAAAGAGCAAACAAACAATGATGAACAGCCCAATAAATGAAATTTAAAATTCTCTAGAAGGAATCAATAGCAGAATAACTGAGGCAGAAGAACGGAAAAGTGACCTGGAAGATAAAATAGTGGAAATAACTACTGCAGAGAAGAATAAAGAAAAAGAATAAAAGGAATTGAGGAGAGTCTCAGAGACATCTGGGACAACATTAAATGAACCTAAATTCGAATTATAGTGGTCCCAGATGAAGAAGAGAAAAAGAAATGGTTTGAGAAAATATTTGAAGAGATTATAGTTGACAACTTCCCTATTGTGGGAAAGGAAATAGTAAATCAAGTCCAGTAAGAACAAAGAGACCCATACTTGATAAATCCAAGGAGAAACACACCAAGACACATATTAATCAAACTATCAAAACTTAAATACAAAGAAAAAATATTAAAACCAGGAATGGAAAAGCAACAAATAATATACAAGGGAATCCCCATAAGGTTAACAGCTGATCTTTCAGCAGAAACTCTGCAAGCCAGAAGGGAGTGGCAGGACATATTTAAAGTGATGAAAGGGAAAAACCTACAACCAAGATTACTCTACCAAGCAAGGATCTCATTCAGATTCGACAGATAAATTAAAACCTTTACAGTCAAGCAAAAGCTAAGAGAATTCAGCACCACCCAACCACCTTTACAAGAAATGCTAAAGGAACTTCTCTTGGCAGGAAACATAAGAGAAGGAAAAGACCTACAATAACAAACACAAAACTATAAATAAAATGGTAATAGGAATATACATATTGCTAATCACCTTAATGAAATGGATTAAATGCTCAAACTGAAAGACATAGACTGGCTGAATGGATAAAAACCAAGACGTGTCTATATGCTGTCTACAAGAGACCCACTCCAGACTTAGGGTCACATACAGACTGAAAGTGAGCGGATGGAAAAAGATATTCCATGCAAATGGAAATCAAAAGAAAGCTGGAGTAGCAATTCTCATATCAGACAAAATAGACTTTAAAATAAAGACTATTACAAGAGACAAAGAAGGACACTACATAATGATCAAGGGATCGATACAAGAAGAAGATATAGCCATTGTAAATATTTATGCACCCAAAATAGGAGCCTTCAATACATAAGGGAAATGCTAACAGCCATAAAAGGGGAAATTGACTGTAACACAATAATAGCAAGGGACTTTAACAACCCACTTCCACCAATGGACCAATCTTCCAAAATGAAAATACGTAAGGAAATGCAAGCTTTAAATGACACATTATAAAAGATGAACTTAACTGATATTTACAGGACATGCCATACAAAAACAACAGAGTACACTTTCTTCTCAAGTGCTCATAGAATATTCTCCAGGATAGATCATATCTTGGGTCACAAATCAAGCCTTGGTAAATTTAGGAAAATTGAAATCATATCAAGTATCTTTTCTGAACACGATGCTCTGAGACTAGATACCAATTACAGGAAAAAATCTGTAAAAAATACAAACACATGGAAGCTAAACAATACACTACTAAATGACCAAGAGATCACTGAATAAATCAAACAGGAAATCCAAAAATACCTAGAAACAAGTGACAATGAAAACACAATACCCAAAACCTATTGGATGCAGCAAAAACAGTTCTACGAGGGAAGTTTAGAGCAATACAATCCTACCTCAAGAAGCAGTAACATCTCAAATAAACAACCTAAGCTTACATCTAAGGCAATTAGAGAAAGAAGAACAAAAAAAGCCCAAAGTTAGCAGAAGGAAAGAAATCATAAAATCCGATGAGAAATAAATGAAAAAGAAGTGAAGGAAAAAGTAGAAAAGATCAGTAAAACTAAAAGCTGGTTCTTTGAGAAGATAAACAAAATTGATAAACCATTAGCCACACTCATCAAGAAAATAAGGGCCAAGATTCAAATCAACAGAAATAGAAATGAAAAAGGTGAAATAATAACTGACCCTGCAGAAATACAAAGAATCATGAGGGATTACGACAAGCAACTATATGCCAATAAAATGCACAACCTGGAAGAAATTGATAAATTCTTAGAAAAACACCACCTTCCTAAGACTGAGCCAGGAAGAAATAGAAAATATAAACAGACCAATCACAAACACTGAAATTGAAACTGTGATTAAAAGTCTTCCAGCAAAAAAAAAAAAACCCAGGACCGGATGGCTCCACAGGTGAAATATATCAAATACTTAGAGAAGAGCTACCACCTATTCTTCTCAAACTCCTCCAAAATATAGCAGAGGGAGGAACACTCCCAAACTCATTCTACGAGGCCACCATCACCCTGATACCAAAACCAGACAAACATGTCATAAAAAAAGAAACCTCAGACCAATATCACTGATGAACATAGATGCAAAAATCCTCAACAAAATACTAGCAACCACAATCCAACAACACATTAAAAGGATCATACACCATGATCAAGTGGGCTTTATCCCAGGAATGCAAATATTCTTCAATATATGCAAATATATCAATGTGATGCACCATATTAACAAACTGAAAGATAGAAAACATATGATCATCTCAATAGATTCAGAAATAGCTTTCAAAAATTTCAACTCCCACTTAAGATAAAAACTCTCTAGAAAGTGAGCAAAGAGGGAACTTACCTTAAAATAATTAAGGGTATATATGACAAACCCACAACCAACATTGTTCTCAATGGTGAAAAAATTGAAACCATTTCCTCTGAGATCAGGGACAGGACAAGGTTGCCCACTCTCAACACTGTTATTGAATATAGTGAATCATATCATACAGAGTGAAGTAAGTCAGAAATAGAAAATCAAATACTGGATGCTAACACATATATATGGTATCTAAAGAAAAAGAAAAGGGTCTGATGAACCTAGGGGTAAGACAGGAATAAAGACGCTGATGTAGAGAATGGACTTGAGGACACGGGGAGGGGGAAGTGTAAGCTGGGATGAAGTGAGAGGTTAACATTGACATATATATACTACCAAATGTGAAATAGATAGCTAGTGTGAGGCAGCTGCATAGCACAGGGAGATCAGCTTAGTTCTTTGTGACTACCTAGAAGGCTGGGGTATGGAGTGTGGGAGGGAAATGCAAGAGGGAGCGGATATGATGATATATGTATACATATAGCTGATTCACTTTATTATACAGTAGAAACTAACACAACATTGTAAAGCAATTATACTCTAATAAAGATGTTAAAAAATTAAAAAAACACCACTAAAGAATTTAAAAGGCAACCATAGTCTCAAGTTATTGCGTGTTCTGGATATCTGTGACTGAAATAGAAATGTAGTTAAAAGTCCCATAAATTATAAAAAAATGACTGTCGGGACTTTTTGTCTACTCTTTTTGGGGAGAGAATGAAAGCATTTTCATTAGCCTTAAATATAGCCATATATTGATAGGCAGAAGCATAATGTTATGCTACTTCATAAATGTTCATGTATATGTACATGGGTATGTATGGATGCTGAGTAACTAAAAATGAGCTGGATATTAAACTCGACACACAGCTGAAAAATAAAAGAATAGTCGTAGTATGTAATGTTTCCAATGAACACTCACTCATTACTATTATTACTTTCGAGGTAATAATTTCTAATTTGGGGAACTATAATGATTCTATTAGTGAATAAAGTACCTAACAACTCCTGGTATATATTATATGTTTAATACATGTTGGTTTTCTTAATGAGATATTATTGTTTTAAATTTTTGAATCATTTGTATCATAATTAATGGTCTTTTAATCTTCAGTATTTTTATTCTGAGGGCACATTTACATTCAAATCTGAGAAACGTATGTACAACCCAGCTAAGACTACTGAGTGATGTCCTTACCATTTAACAACAATATTACCAATTGCATTTTATTGTTTAGTACTACGTACAGTCACTTCCTTCCTGAATTAATAACATTTTTTTCTAGATTAAGCACAGTAATAGAACTAAAATAATGAATCTAAATGATATGTTCATCTTCCCAGGTCACATTAAATATTTATTTTAAAAATTAAAGAATAATACATTTTAAAATTAAGACTACCAGGAGAAGTTGATATTACTCCATAAGAGTGATCATTTTTTTCCATATCATCAGAAAAGTCTTTCAAAACTTGGAAAAAAAGACAAAATTTTGGGCAACATAGCCTTTCAATGTCATATAGAGGCAAAGGCAGACTAAGATTTTCTAGGGGAACATATTTAGTTTGACTTGCTATTTACTGTTGATAAATTTTCAGACTTAGTAAAGTTACATGCTAACATAGATTTTTGTTCCATAAAGATACAAATAATTTATATCTGGTGGAAAAGATTACATTTTATAGCCTGTTGGATATTCACAAATTTTTATCAACTCAAAAATCTTATCCTAATATTACCTGTGAATTTTCCAGCATTTGAAATAGAGACTGAAATGTTTTTAACCTCATACTTGCCCTCTAACCAAAGGGTTAAATAAAATATTTGATATATATTCATTTTATATTTGTAGAAGAGTCATTTTTTAACCTTTTTGAAAATTATCCTTTAGCAAAATTTCTTACCCCGTTTTGCTTTTTTTTTTTGGATTTTTGTGTTTTATTTATTTTATTTTAACATCTTTAATGGAATATAATTGTTTTACAATGGTGTGTTAATTTCTTCTGTATAATAAAGAGAATCAGCTACACATATACATATATCCTCATATCTCCTCCCTTTTGCATCTCCCTCCCACCCTCCTTATTCCAACCCTCTAGGTGGACAAAAAGCATTGAGCTGATCTCCCTATGCTATGCGGCTTCTTCCCACTATCTATCTATTTTATATTTGGTAGTGTATATATGTCCATGCCACTCTCTCACTTCATCCCAGATTACCCTTCCACCTCCCTTTGTCCTCAAGTCCATTCTGTGTGTCTGCGTCTTTATTTCTGTCCTGCCCCTAGGTTCTTCAGAAACTTTTTTTTTTTTAGATTCCATATATATGTGTTAGCATATGGTATTTGTTTTTCACTTTCTGACCTACTTCACTCTGTATGACAATCTCTAGGTCCATCCACCTCACTACAAATAACTGAGTTTCATTTCTTTTTATGGCTGAGTAATACTCCAGTGAAAATATGTGGCACATCTTTATCTATGCATCTGTCGATGGACACTTAGGTTGCTTCAATGTCCTGGTTAATGTAAATAGTGCTGCAATGAACATTGTGGTACATGACTCTTTTTGAACTATGGTTTTCTCAGTGCATATGTCCAGTAGTGGTATTGCTGGGTCATATGGTAGTTCTATTTTTAATCTTTTTAAGGAACCTCCATAAGGTTCTCCATAGTAGCTGTATCAAGTTACTTTCCCAGCAACAGTGCAAGAGGGTTCCCTTAACTCCACACCCTCCTCAGCATTTATTGCTTGTAGATTTTTTGATGATGGTCACTCTGGCTTGTGTGAGGTGATACCTCATGGTAGTTTTGATTTGCATTTCTCTAATGATTAGTGATGTTGAGCATCCTTTCATCTGTTTGTTGGCAATCTGTATATCTTCTTTGGAGAAATGTCTCTTTAAGTCTTCTGCCCACTTTTGGGTTGGGATTTTTGATACTGAGTTGCATGAGCTAATTGTATATTTTGGAGATTAATCCTTTGCCTGTTGCTTCATTTGCAAATATTTTCTCCCATTCGGAGGGTTTTCTTTTCATCTTGTTTATGGTTTCCTTTGCTGTGCAAAAGCTTTTAAGTTTCATAGGTCCCACCTGCTTATTTTTGTTTTTATTTCCATTTCTCTAGGAAGTGGGTCAACAAGGATCTTGCTGTTCTTCATGTCACAGAGTGTTCTTCCTATGTTATCATCCAAGAGTTTTAGAGTGTCTGGCCTTACATTAAGTCTTTATTGCATTTTGAGTTTATTTTTGTGTATGGTGTTAGGGAGTGTTCTAGTTTCATTCTTTTACTAGTTTTCCCAGCACCATTTATTGAAGAAGCTGTCTTTTCTCCATTGTATATTCTTGCCTCCTTTATGAAAGTTAAGGTGACCATAGGTGCATGGGTTTATCTCTGGGCTTTCTATTCTGTTCCATTGATCTATATTTCTGTTTTTGGCCAGTACCATACTATCTTGATTACTGTAGCTTTGTAGTATAATCTGAAGTCATGGAGCCTGCTTCCTCCAGCTCCATTTTTCTTTTTCAAGATTGCTTTGGCTATTCAGGGTCTTTTGTGTTTCTATACAAATTCTAAAGATTTTTGTTCTAATTCTGTGAAGAATGCCATTGGTAGTTTGATAGGGATTGCATTGAAACTGTAATTGCTTTGCATAGTAATTTTCACAGTAATGATTCTTCCAATCCAAGAACACTGTATATCTCTCCATATGTTTGTGTTATCTTTGATTTCTTTCAAGAGTGTCTTACAGTTTTCTGCATACAGGTCTTTTGCCTCCATAAGTAGGTTTATTCCTATGTATTTTATTCTTTTGGTTGTAATGGTAAATGGGATGGTTTCCATAATTTCTCTTTCTGCCCTTTCATTGTTAGTGTATAGGAATGTAAGAGATTTCTGTGCATTAATTCTGTATCCTGCTACTTTACAAAATTCATTGATTAGCTCTAGTAGTTTTATGGTAGCATATTTAGGATTCTCTATGTATAGTATCATGTAGTGACAGTTTTACTTCTTTTCCAGTTTGGATTCCTTTTATTTCTTTTTCTTCTTTGATTGCTGTGGCTAAAGCTTCCAAAACTATGTTGCATAATGGTGGTGAGAGTGGGCAACCTTGTCTTGTTCATGATCTTAGTGGAAATGGTTTCAGTTTTACACAGTTGAGAACAATCTTGGCTGTGGTTTTGTCATAAATGGTCTTTATTATGTTGAGGTAAGTTCTCTCAATGCCTACTTTCTGGAAGGTTTTTGTCATAAATGTGTGTTGAATCTTGTCAAGGCCTTTTTCTGAATCTGTAGAGATGATCATATGTTTTTCTCCTTCAGTTTTTTAATATGGTATATCATATTGATTGATTTGCATATATTGATGAATCTTGCCTTCCAGAGATAAACCCCACTTGATCACGGTGTGTTATCTTTTTAATGTGCTACTGGATTCTGTTTGCTTGTATTTTGTTGAGGATTTTTACATCTATGTTCATCACTGATATTGGCCTGTAGTTTTCTTTTCTTGTGACTTTTTTTTGTTTGTTTTTTATCAGGGTGATGTTGGCCTCATCGAATGAGTTTAGGAGTGTTCCTCCCTCTGCTATATTTTGGAACAGTTTGAGAAGGATAAGCGTTAGCTCTTCTCTAAATATTTGGTAGAATTCTCCTGTGAAGCCATCTGGTCCTGGGTTTTTGTTTGTTGGAAAATTTTTAATCACAGTTTCAATTTTAGTGCTTCGGATTGGTCCCTGTTTTTTTTTTTGAAGGAACATGTGAGATCCCTCCATTTTCTACTGAAGCCATTTTTCCTTTTTCTCCCATTACTGGAGCTTGGACACAGAATGTCATTCTCTTTTTTTAAAAGGCTTATTCAAAATTCTACAGCTTTCTTGGCAAACAACTGAATAAATCTGGGTCTTTCTTGTTTCCCCTTTCTTTTTTTCTTTTTTTCTTTTGGCTTTTTATATTAATACTACCCTTTAGGGATATGGGCTAGAACTACAAATATAGTTTTGCTAAGGAGCCAAACTCTTAGGCATAATGGGAGATTACCACACTTTTCTTACTAATTGTTTTCTTTATTTGTTTTTAAAATCAAGTAATAGGTTATTACCATATTCTGTTTAGCTTGGCCTCCACCCATTTCGTGTTTCTTTATTTTTCTGAAATTGTGAGTATTCTGCCTTTTTGAATTTGCAATTCATCAATTTTTGCATAACTATTCACATCAAAGAAAGAAAAAGAATTATTTAAAAGGAGTTCATTATCTTAGAAACCTCCAAAACACATTTTGCACTGTCTGAAATTGTTCTGTTTTATTCCTCTCACAATTGTGTATTTTAAAACCTTTATTTTATTAAAGTATAATTGATGTACAATGTTATATATGTTATAGGTATAAAATATATTGATTTTTAAAGGTTATACGCCATTTATTGTTATTATAAAATATTCGCTATATTGCCTGTATTGTACAATATATCCCTGTAGCTTCTTTTATGCATAATTGTTTGTCTGTTTGTCCCCTACCCCTGTATAAAGAAGATTAACTTGTTCTTTTGTGTCATTTGTTTTACTCCCCTTGCAAGTATATATTTTTTGACAAAAAATATTAACTCCTTATATTTTATGGCATTTTTCTGTTTTAATCTAAATTTCAATCATCCATTTAGATGGAATTTGAATTTTTCACCTCCTTTTCTGATTACAAAAGAATATAAGCAATTTATCTTTTAAAAATATTTACAGATTGTTAATCCTATACCTCTATCTTTTCTCTCCCTCCTTTCCTTTCCCCAGTGGTGACCACTGGTTTGGTCTATATAACTTTGTGTCTGTTTCTGTTTTGTTATATAGAAACTACTATATATAAAATAAATAAGCAACTAGGATATATTGTACAGAACACATATAACCATTATTTTGTAACTACTTTAAATAGAGTAAAATCGATAAAAATATTGAATCATTATATATACACCTTAAAAGAATATAATATTGTCAATCAACTATACTTCAAAAAAATTAAGAATCTCTAAATGTTTTTATTAAAACAACTTAATGATATGATACTTATTGATATTGATTGCTGCCTGATTAACCTTCATCTCTATTAACACATGACTCCTAGAAAGTGCATTTGATTACATTAATAAGCACATATTTGTTCTGGGATTTTAAGGTTCTTATTTTGCATAGAGAACTATTTGTTTTGTTAGCTTAATTTTGTGATTTTACCTCACACGTTACTTTGCATTGTAATTTGAAGTAATAGATTTCTCCTTTTTTTCACTGTTTTCCTCAATTCATTTAACAGACACTATGTTTGAATTGAAAACGAAGAGAAGAGATAATATTAATATACCAAGCATTGTGCTAAACTTTTAAAAAAAATATCAGTTAATGTTTAACATAACCTTTTGAAGTCAGCACTGATATCCCCATTTTGGAGATGAAGGAACTGAGGCTTAGAGAAGGCTGCATAATACAATAGATAGAGGAATAGTTTTGCTGAGTCAAAAGATAATTTTTGCCCTTGAACTGATTATAGCTTAATAATGGATATTAAAATACAAAATTTAACTGAGTAAATTTGAAGATCTAAAAGATTTTATTCAACAATTCATGAATCAGGCAGCATCTCACCTACAAATAGGAGTTCCAAAGAGCTACAGAAAAGGAAAAGTTTTCAAAGGTAGGACAAGGAAGTGATAAAGAACTATTTCATGCAAGGTCATCTTCCTTTGGAGTAAGGCAGGGGTTCAACACGTGGATTACCTCACTAGTGCTGGCTCAGAAATTCCAGACTGACTGGTTAAGATTACATTCCTAAGAGAGGCTGAACCTGCAAATAGGTTAGGTATTAAATTTTGGTTTCCTAATGTGGGTCTTAGCACAGTGACTCCACTTTGGGCCTGTTATCTCCTTTAACATGGATTAGAGGTGAAGAGAACAGTATTTTAGAAACCTTGACTTTGACAATGTGACCATGAAATTGAAGGAAGAAGTAACTAGAGACAAATGAGTCATTTAATTTTTAATTAATTTAATTTCATTACCAATGAGGTAATGAAAATAAAGAAGAGGCTATAGATTTAAGAAACATTAAAGATTTTGACATGACTGGATGAACTAGGGAATATGAGATTAAAGATTGCCTTATGAGAGCTAACTAAAGTGTTGCTAACTAAATCATGTGCAAAATAATGTTAACTCTCACTATTCAAAGGTGATCTGCACCTATAGCATTAACATCATCTTGTTAAAAATGCAAACTTCAAGGCTCCATCCCTGAGCCATCTTAGTGATTTGAAATAGTTCTACAAATTATTTGATACTCTCTGCTTCTCCCAGTTTTAAATATGGGATAATTTGGTGACTTGCTTCTAAAAAATAAACAAAAAACATAAGTGATGGTGCTTGACTTTAGAGCCTATGTCATCAAAAGCTGTGCAATTTCCCTCTTGCTTTCCTTTGGATTGCTTGCTTGGAGGAATGCCAGGTGATGTTATGAAGACATTTAAACCAATGGAAAGCCCCATTTTGTAAAATACTGAGACTTTCTGTCAAAAATCATGTGAGTAAACCATTTGCCAACATACTCTCCAGTCCAGTAACTATTTAGATGACTGTATCCCCTGTCAACAGCTGGACTGCAACCTCATGAGATACATAAACACCCAACCAACCTACTCTTGAATTCCTGATCTACAAAAAATCATTGAGGACAATAAATTCTTGTTGTCTTAAGCTGGTACATTTTGAGGTAATTTTTTATGCAATAGATAATTAATATTCACACTGAATTTGAATTTCTGGGGATGGTGCCCTCCAGGTGATTTAATGAGCTCTCCAGGTGATTCTGATACATACCAAAGTTTGAAAATCATTATTGAAAGAAGACAGAATAGTAACCATTTTGAATATATTAACATTATCTAAAGAAAGACAGTGCAAAGCATGAAGAAAGGTTAGTCACAGAGATCCAGCATGGCAATTAGCATTCAAATATTTCTAGGGAAGAGAGAGCCTTTTTTATCAGACATTGAATATTTCTACTTCCAATGGTACAGTTACCCTTAAAATGATACAGAAAACTATTTAACAAATGATGCTGGGACATGGAAACATCCATACACAAAAATAGAAAATAACACCTCATATTATAAATATAAACACATTTCCACATGGACTAAACCCCCAATATGAAGGCAGTATCATATATCTATCTATTTATCTATCAATTATCTATCTATGTATCTATCTATATATCTATATATATATCATAGACCATCCCTGTGTCATTAAAATAGGGAAAGATTTAATAAACAAATCATAGAAAATGTAAACCATAACAAAAAGGATTCATGAATGCAACAACATTAAAAATAAAAAACTCTGAAAACAAAATCACCATGAACAAAGGGAAAGCCAAACTATGGAGTAGGAGAAGCTGTTTGTGAACTATTTATCAACAAAAACAATTAATCTGGAAAATATATCAAAGTGACTTACAAATTCATGAGAAAAGACAAAACAATCCAGTAGAAAAAAATGTACAAAGTCAAGAAAGAAGTAATTAAAATATGGAAATCCAAATTATCAATGAACGCATAATAATCTTTGAAATGGAGAATTTTTAAAATATATACTATTTCACACTCACCAGACAGACAAATTTAAAGCCTGGTAATATCAAGTGTTGTTGAAATTGTGGAGAAATAGGAAATATTATTTGTTGCTAATGGAATTATAAATCAGAGAATTTGACAATGTGTTGTATTAGTGAAGATACCCATAAATTTTATCCAACAGTAACACCTGAGGGCTATAACACTTGCAAATGTACAAAGAAGACATGTATAAAGGTGTACATGCTGTGCTGTTTGTATTAGTGTAAAAGTAGAAACTGCTCTCAATAGAATGGGTAAACAATAGTTTATTCTTATAGTAGAATATCATACAACCAATAAAATGAGTAGATTATAAGTATCAATGTAATTAGATAACATAATTTTGAAGGAAAAATAAAAAAGGTTGAATGATTGATAGTACTGTAATCACTGAGATTTATTGATTGACTACTAATTCCAGATACTTTTCTAAAGACTTTACATATATTAACTCATTTAACCCTTAAAACCTTATGAGGTAGACAGTATTATTGTCTATTCACATATGGGAGAATGGTCACATAAACTTAAGAAAATTATCCAAAATTATACAAATAGTAAGTATTGAATCAGATATCTAATAAATTCCTTGGAGATATATATATATATATATATATATATATATATATATATATATATATATATATATATATATAATGTGCAAAATGATACACATAATACAAATAATTTATACAATTTTTAAGTACAGAAAAGTACCATCTGCTATTTATAGTATATATAACATACATAAAAATATACTTGAAAATGACACATAGCAACATCAAGATCATGGTTTTACTATAAGGAAAGGAAGTGGGAATGGTGCATGTGTGTGTGAGGCTTTGAATGTGTCTCCATCACTTTCTTGAAGAGAAAATTAAGCAGAACTTGCAAAATCTGTTTAAATATAGTGGTTATATGGATGTTATATAATTGTTATACATTTTTGAATGTTTTCGATTTGAGGCAGAAGAGTGGATTATGTCACTGTTACAGCTTTTTGGAGGGCTGCCAAAAGAAAAGTGACTTGTTATATACAAGGGAGCTCCTGTAACATTATCAGCATATTTGTCAGCAGAAACCTTACATTCCAGAAGGGAGAAGGATAAAGTATTTAAAGTGCTGGATGAAAAAAACTGCCAGCCAAGAATATTATGTCTGGCAAAATTATCCTTCAAAAATAAAGGAGAAATAAAGAATTTCACAGATAAACAAAACCTGCTGGAGTTCATCAGCACCAGAACTTCCTTACAAGAAATAGTAGTTAGTCCTGCATATGGGAAAAATAGTATGCTAGAGGACTTCCCTGGTGGCACAGTTGTTGAGAGTCTGCCTGCCGATGCAGGGGACATGGATTCATGCCCCGGTCCGGGAAGATCCCACATGCAACAGAGCAGATGGGCCCGTGAGCCATGGCCGCTGAGCCTGCTCGTCCGGAGCCTGTGCTCCACAACAGGAAAGGCCACAACAGTGAGAGACCTGTGTACTGAAAAAAAAAAAAAGAGAGAACAACACAAAAGTATATGAAAACATAAAACTTGCCAGTAAAGGTAAAGTATAGGATAATACAGAATATTACAGTACTCTAATAGTAGTAAATAGAGCAATTTTAATTCCAGTGTTGGAATTAAACCTGCCTTGCTAGAAATCCTAAATCGAGTTCTTTGGAAGTAGAATAAAACTAATTAACATCATAAAAACATAAAAGTTACTGTAAATCTCATTGGTAATGGTAACTATATAGTCATAGTTAGATTCTGCAATATGGTAATAATGGTGTATAATTCACTTACAACTCTAATTTAGAAGTTAAAAAATAGGAAAATAGGGGCTTCCCTGGTGGCACAGTGGTTGAGAGTCCACCTGCCGATGCAGGGGACGTGGGTTCGTGCCCCAGTCCGGGAAGATCCCACATGCCGTGGAGCGGCTGGGCCCGTGAGCCATGGCCGCTGAGCCTGCGCATCTGGAGCCATGCTCCACAACGAGAGAGGCCACAACAGTGAGAGGCCCGCGTACCGCAAAAAAAAAAAAAAAAAAAGGAAAATAACCATAACCATAATAATCTGTAATTACATAATAAAAAAGCATAAATTTTAACAGCAATAACCTAAATTGTAAAGAGGAAATAAAATGTGACGTTTACAAACTCCATTGAAGTTAAGTAGTAATCAGTTTAAAATGGGGTTTTGTAAGTTTAAGATATTTTACATAAGCCTTATAGTAACTCAAAGAAAAATCCTGTAGTAATTACACAAAAGAATATGATAAAGAAGTCAAAGCATACTAATACAAAAGATGTCAAAACACACATAAAAGATCTCAGGACAAAAATGAGGAGCAATGGTTCTACAAAACAACTAGAAAACAATTAACAAAATGGGAAGAGTGAGTCCTTATATATCAGTAAGTACTTTAATCTTAAATGAATTTTCACCTTCAATTTAACAACATAGAATGGCTGAATGGATTAAAAGGAAACAATACAATGCCTATAGGACTCTCACTTTAGCTTTAAAGACACACATACATTGACAGTGAAAAGATAGAAAAAGACATTTCAAGCAAGTAGTAATCAAAAGAAAAATCAGGGGTAGCTGTATGTATGTCACACAATAGACTTTAAAAGTGGTAAAAAGAGACAGAGAATGTCATAATATAATGAAAAAAGGGTCGATATATCAAGAAGACATAACAATTATAAGTATTTATGCACCCAACATTGGAGAACCTAAATATATAAAGCAAAAACTAAAATAGCAAAAGGGAGAAGCAGTAATACAATACTAGTTGGGAACTTTGAAACCCCACTCCCCAAAATGGATAGAATGTCCAGACAGAGAATCAATTAGAAAACAACAGATTTGAGCAAAAAAGTGAACCTAACAGTCATACATAGAACGTTTTATCCATCAATAGCAGAATACATATTCTTCCCAAGTGCACATGGAATATTTTCTAGGATGGACCATATGTTATGCCACAAAACAAGTCTTAGCAAAGTGAAGAAGATTGAAATCATACCATGCATCTTCTGTGATTACAATGACATGAAATTAGAAATCAATAATAAGGGGAAATTAGAAAATTCATGAAAACATGAAAATTAAACAATACTCTCTTGAACAACAAATGAATCAAGAAGAAATTAAAGGGAAAATAAAAAAGTTTATTGAGACAAACGAAAATGGAATCACAAAATACAAGAACTTGTGGGATGCAGCAAAAGCAGTCCTAACAGGGAAGTTCACAGCAATACACACCTACATTAACAAGCAACTAAAATCCCAAACAAACCGTCTAACTCTATACCTTAAGAAACTAGAAAAAGAAGAACAAACTGAGCCCAAAGTTAACAGAGGAAGTGACATAATAAAGACAAAAGCAGAAATTAATGAAATAAAGAACAGAAAACAATAAAAAAAGATTAACCAAACTATGACTTGGTTCTTTGAAAAGATAAACAAAATTGACAAGCCCTTAGCTAAATTAACCAAGGAAGAGGAGAAAAGATAGCAATCAATTAAATTATAAATGAAAAAGAGGACATTACCACAGATTTCACTGAAAATAAAAGGATCATAGGAGACAACAAACTGCACCACCTGGAAGAAATGGAAAAATTATTAGAAATATACAACTTATCTAGACAGAATAAGGAAGAAATGGAAAATCTGAATACACCAATTACCAGTAAAGAGATTGAATCAGTAATCAAAAATCTTTCAGGCTAGAAAAGTCCAGGGCTGAATTGCTTCACTGGTGAATTTTACAAAACGTTTAAAGAAGAATTAACACGAATCCTTCTCAAAATATTTCAAAAAATAAAAAAGGAAAGAACACTCCCAAGCTCATTCTACAAAGCCAAGACTATCTTGGTACAAAAACCACAAAAGGACACTACTACAAACAAAAACTACAGGACAATATCTGATAAATATAAATGGAAATATTCTCAACAAAATACTAGCAAGCCTAATTCAACAACACATTAAAAGGATCATTCACCATGATCAAGTGAGATTTATCCCTGGAATGCAGTATGGTTCAACATACACAAATCAATGTGATATATCACATTAATAGAATAAAAGAAAAGAATCATATAATCATCTCAATAAATGCAGAAAAACATTTCACAAAATTCAACATCTATTCATAATAAAAACTCATAACAATTTAGCCCATAGAAGGAACATATTTCAACATAATCAAGGTCATAAATGAGAAGCCCACACCTAACATCATGCACAACAGTGAAAGGTTGAAAGTTTTTCTTTAAAATCAGACAGGAGTGCCCACTGTCACCACTCCTATTCAATATAGTACTGGTAGTCCTACTATATAAGGCAAGAAAAATAAATAAAAGTTATCAGAATTGGAAAGGAAGAAGTAAAATTGTATTTGCAGATGACATGAGCTTATGTATATAAAATCCTAGAGAATCTTTTAGATATAATCAATGTATTCAGCAGTGTTGAAGGATACAAAATTAACATGAAAAATTAGTAGCATTTCTATACACTAACAAAATTTTTTGAAAAAGTAATAAAGAAATTAATCCCATTTACAATACCATCAAAAACAATGAAATACTTAGAAATAAGTTCAATTAAATAGTGAAAGATTTTTACTCTGAAAACTACAAGGCATAGTAAAAAGAAATGGAAGAAGACACAAATAAATAGAAAGTAACCTTTGAACATGGATTGGAAGAGTTAATATTGTTAAAATGTTGAAACAACTGAAAACCATCTACAGATTAAATGTAGCCTGTATCAAGATTCCAATGGAGTCTTTCGTTTGCTTATTTGTTTGTTTGCTTGGCTTTGCTTTTATCTTTTGTCTTGAGTTTTGTTTGTCTCTTGGTTTCTTCTTCTTCATTTTTTTTCTGGAATGCCATGTAGTTTGCAGGGTCTTGGTTCCCCAGCCAGTGGTTGGGCCTGAGACTCTGGGATAAGAGTGACAAGTCAATGCGGCTGGGCCCACAGAGAATTCCCAGGCCCAGGGAATGTTAATTGGTGTGAGATTACGCAGACGTCTCCATCTCGACACGAAGACCTGGCTCCACCCCCCTGCCTGCAGGCTCCAGTGCAAGACACCTCACACGAAACAAGCAAGACAGGTGCACAGCCCCACCCATCAGCAGAGTCTGCCTAAAGTAGTACTAGGTTCACAAACACGCCAAAACACACCACCTGACGTAGCCCTGTCCATCAAAGGGATAAGGCTCAGCTCCACATACCAGAGTGCAGCACCAGTCCCTCCCACCATGAAGCCTAAAAAGAACATGGACAAAACTCACCCAACAGGGTGTAAGCACCAGAAGCAAGAGAAGCTATGACATTGCAGCCTATGGACAGGAGATCACAAACATAGTAAGTTAGACAAAATGAGATGACAGAGAAATTTTTCACAGATGAAGGAGCAAGGTAAAAACTGAGAAGACCAAATAAATGAAGAGGAACTAGGTAATCTACCTGAAAAAGAATTGAGACTAATCATAGTAAAGATGATCCAGGATCTCAGAAGTACAGTGGAGGCACAGAATGAGAAGATACAAGAAATGTTTAACAAGGACCTAGAAGGACTAAAGAGCAAAGAGTGATGAACAACACGATAACTGAAATGAAAAATACACTAGAAAGAATCAACAGCAGAATAACTGAGGCAGAAGAATGAGTAAGAACGCTGGAAGATAGAATGGTGGAAGCAGAATAAAGAAAAAAAATGAAAAGAGGGACCTCCCTGGTGGCCCAGTGGTAAGGAATCCACCTTCCAATGCAGGAGACCAGGGTTCAATCACTGGTCAGAGAAATAAGATGCCACATGCCTCAGGACAACTAAGCCTGGACACCAAAACTAGAGAGCCCACATGCCACAAACTACAGAGTCCACATGCTCTGGAGCCTGCGTGCCACTAGAGAAGAGAAAACCTGCATGCCACAACTAGAGAGAAACTGGGGCTCCACAAGAGACCACACACTGCAATGAAGAGACAACATGCTGCAACAAAGAGCCCACTCACTGCAACCAAAGATCCTGCATACCTCAACAAAGATGCCACATACCGCAAACAAGAACTGCTGCAGCTAAAACATAAATAAAATTTTAATAATTTTAAAAAGAATGAAAAGAAATGAGGACAGACTCAGAGACATCTGGGACTACATTAAGTGCACCAACATTCAAATTATAGGGGTCCCAGGAGAAGTGAAAGAGAAAGTGTCTGAGAAAATATTTGAAGAGATTATAGTTGAAAACTTCCCTAACATGGGAAAGGAAATAGTCACCCAATTCCAGGAAGTACAGAGAGTCCCATACAGGATAAACCCAAGGAGAAACATGCCAAGACACTTACTAAGCAAATTTAAAAAATTAAATACAAAGAAAAATATTAAAAGCAGCAAGGGAAATGCAACAAATAACATACAAGGGAACCCTCATAAGGTTATCAACTGACTTTTCAGCAGAAATTCTGCAGGTCACAAGGAAGTGGCATGATTTATTTAAAGGGATGAAAAGGAAAAACCTACAACCAAGATTACTCTCCCCAGAAAGGATGTCATTCAGATTCGATGGAGAATTCAAAAGTTTTACAGACAAACAAAACCTAAGAGAATATGGCACCACCAAAACAGCTTTACAACAAAGGATAAAGGAAATTCTCTAGGTGGGAAACACAAGAGAAGTAAAAGACTTTTACAAAACAAATCCAAAACAATTAAGAAAATGACAATAGGGGCATACATACTGATAATCACCTTAAATATAAATGGATTAAATGCTCGAACCAAAAGACATAGACTGGCTGAATGGATATAACAATAAGACCCATATATGTGATACCTAAAAGAGACCCACCTCAGACCTAGGGACACATACAGTCTGAAATTGAGAGGATGGACAAAGATATACCATGCAAATGGAAATCACAAGAAAGCTGGAGTAGCAAAAATCATATCAGATAAAATGGACTTTAAAATAAAGACTGTTAAAAGAGACAAAGAAGGACACTACATAATTATCAATGAAAAATCCAAGAAGATGAAATAACAATTGTAAGTATTTATGCACCCAACATAGAAGCACCTCAATACATAAGACAAACACTAACAGCCGTAAAAGAGGAATCAACAGTAACACATTAATAGTCGAGGCCTTTAACACTCCACTTACAACAATTGTTAGTTCATCGTGACAGAAAATTAATAAGGGAACACAAGCCTTACATAACACATTAGACCAGAAAGGTTTAAATGATATTTATAGGACATCCTATCTGAAAGCGGCAGGATACATTTTCTTCTCAAGTGCTCACAGAACATTCTCCAGGATAGATCACATCTTGGGTCAGAAATCAAGCCTTGGTAAATTTAAGAAAATTGATATCATATCAAGCATCTTTTCTGACCACAAGTCAATGATATTAGCAATCAATTACAGGAAAAAGAAATACTGTTAAAAAAAGCACAAGGAGGCTAAACACTATGTTACTAAATAACCAATTTATCACTGAAGAAGTCAAAGAAGAAATAAAAAAATACCTAAAAACAATGACAATGATAATGATGACTCAAAACCTATGATATGCAGCAAAAGCAGTTCTAAACAGGAAGTTTATAGAAATCCATCCCCATTTCAAGGAAAAAGAAAAATCTGAAATAAACAACCTAACCTTACACCTAATGCAACCAGAGAAAGAAGAACAAACAAAACCCAAAATTAGTAGAAGGAAAGTAATCATAAAGATCAAAGCTGAAATAAATGAAATAGAGACAAAGAAAACAATAGCAAAGATCAATGAAACTAAAAGCTGGCTCTTTGAGAAGATAAACAAAATCGATGAGCCTTAGCCTGACTCATCAAGAAAAAAAGGGAGAGGAATTAAATCAATAAAATTGGTAATGAAAAAGGAGAAGATACAACTAACACTGCAGAAGTACAAAGGATCATAAGAGAGTAGTACAATCAACTATTGCCAATAAAGTGGACAGCTTGGAAGAAATGGACAAGTTCTGAGAAGAGTACAATCTTCCAAACTGAACCAGGAAGAAAAAGAAAATATAAACAGATCAATCACAAGCAATGAAGTTGAAACTGGGATTAAAAATCTTCCAACAAAAAGAAGTCCAGGACCAGATGTCTTCACAGGCAAACTCTATCAAATACTTAGAGAAGAACTAATACCTATCCTTCTTAAACTCTTTCAGAAAAGTGCAGAGGGAGGAACACTACCAAACTCATTCTCTGAGGCCACCATCACCCTGACACCAAAACCAGACAAAGGTATCAGAAAAATATCAAACACTTAGAGAAGAACTAACACCTGTCCTTCTTAAACTCTTTCAAAAAAGTGCAGAGGGAGGAACACTTGCAAACTCATTCTCTGAGGCCACCATCACCCTGACACCAAAACCAGACAAAGATATCAGAAAAATATAAAACTACAGGCCAATGTTACTGATGAATATAGATGCCAATATTCTCAACAAAATATCAGCAAAGTGAATCCGACAACACATTAAAAGGAATATACACCATAATCAAGTGGGATTTATCCTAGCTATGCAAGGATTCTTCAATATATGCAAATCAATCAAAGTGATGCATGATTTTAACAAATTAAAGGATAAAAACCAAATGGTCATCTTAATAGATGTAGAGAAAACTTTGGACAAAATTCCACACCCATTTATGATAAAAACTCTCCAAAAAATGGGCGTAGAGAGAACCTACCTCAATGTAATTAAGGCTATATACAACAAACCCACAGAACACATCATTCTCAATTGTGAAAAACTGAAAACATTTCCTCTAAGATCAGGAGCAAGACAAAAATGTCCATTCTTACCACTTTTATGCAACGTAGTTTTGGAAGTCCTAGGCCCAGGAATCAGAGAAGAAAAGGAAATAAGAGGAATCTAATTTGGAAAAGAAACAGTAAAACTGTCACTGTTCCCAGATGGCATGATACAATACATAGAAAATCCTAAAGATGCCACCAGAAAAATACTAGAGCTAATCAATTAATTTAGCAAAGATGCAGGATACAAATTTAATACACAGAAATCTCTTGCATTTCTATACACTAACAATGAAAGAACAGAAATAGAATTTAAGGAAACCATTCAATTTACCATTGCAACAAAAAGAATAAAATACCTAGGAATAAACCTACTTAAGGAGGCAGAAGACCTGTACTCAGAAAACTACAAGATACTGATGAAGGAAATCAAAGACGACACAAACAGATGCAGAGATATACCATGTTCTTGCATTGGAAGAATGAATATTGTGAAAATGACTATACTACCCAAAGCATTCTAGAGATTCAATGCAATCCCTATCAAATTACCAATGGTATTTTTCACAGAACTAGAACAAAATATTTTACAATTTATATGGAAACACAAAAGAACCTGAATAGTAAAAGCAATCTTGAGGGAAAAAATGGAGTTGGAGGAATCAAGCACCCTGACATCAGACAATACTACAAAGTTACAGTAATCAATACAGAATGGTACTGGCACAAAATCAGAAATATAGGTCAGTGGGACAGGATAGAAAGCCCAGTGATAAACCCAGGCACCTATGGTCACCCAATCTATGACTAAAGAGGCAATATATAATGGAGAAAAGACAGTCTCTTCAACAAGTTGTGTTAGGAAAATTGGACAGCTACATGTAGAAGAGTGAAATTAGAACACTCCCTAACACCACACACAAAAATTAACTCAAAATGGATTAAAGACATAAAAGTAAAGCCAGACACAGTAAAACTCATAGAGGAAAACATAGACAGAACACTCTTTGACATAAAGCACAGAAACATCTTTTTTGACCCACCTCCTACCATAATGAAAATAAAAACAAAAATTAACAAATAGGACCTAATTAAACCTAAAAGCTTTTGGACAGCAAAGGAAACCATAAACAAAACCAAAAGACAACCCTCAGAATGGGAGAAAATATTTGCAAATGAAGCAAGTGACAAAGGATTAATCTCCAAAATATACAAGCAGCTGATGCAGCTCAATTTTTAAAAAAAAATGAAAAAATGGGCAGAAGATCTAAAGAGACATTTATTCAAAGAAGACATACAGATGGTCAACAGACACATGAAAAAATGCTCAACATCACTAATTAGTAGAGAAATGCAAATCAAAACTACAGTGAGGTATCACCTCACACTGGTCAGAATGTCCTTCATCAAAAAATCTACAAAAAATAAATGCTGGTGAGGGTGTGGAGAAAAGGGAACCCTCTTACACTGTTGGTAGGAATGTAAATTGTTACAGCCTCTATAGAGAACAGTAGGGAAGTTCCTTAAAAAAGTAAATATAGAGCTACTATATGACCCAGCAATCTCTTTGGCATATAGATGGAGGAAACCATAATTCAAAAGATACATGCACCCCAGTATTCATTGCAACACTATTTACAATAGCCAGGACATAGAAGCAACCTAAATGTCCATCAACAGATGAATGAATTAAGGAGATGTGGTAAATATATACAATGGAATATTACTCAGCCATAAGAAGGAACAAAATTGTGCCATTTGCAGAGACATGGATGGACCTAGAGACTGTCATACAGACTTAAGTAAGTCAGAAAGAGAAAAACAGATATCATCTAAGTTTGCTTATATGTGGAATATAGAAAAATGATATATATGAACATATTTGCAAAGCAGAAATAGAGAGACAGATGTAGAGAAAGGATGTATGAGTACCAAGAGGGGAAAGGTGGCTGGGGTGAATTGGGAGATTAGAATTGACATATTTACACTACTATGTATAAAATAGTTAGCCAATGAGAACCTACTGTATAGCACATGGAACTCTACTTAATGCTCTGTGGTGGCCTAAATGGGAAGGAAATCCAAAAAATAGGTGATATATGTATACATATAGCTGATTCACTTTGCTGTACAGCAGAAACTAACACAACATTGTAAAACAACTATACTCCAATGAAAATTAAGTAAAATAAAGATAAGAGATAACACATGCTGTCATGGATATAGACTAAGGGAAATCCTTAAGCACTGTTTGTGTGTTTTTGAATTGGCATAGCCACTATGAAACACGGTATAAAAGATTCTCAAACAATTAAAAATGACCTTCCATGTAATCCAGCAATTCCATTTCTGGGAATGTATCCAAAGGAAGTGAAAAAGTAACTTAACAAGATATCTGCACCCCCACGTTCATAGCAGCATTATTTTCAATAGCCAAGACATGGAAACAAAGTAAGTGTCTACTGATGGATGAATGGATAAGTAAGGTCTGACAGATATTATATATATATGGAATATTATTTAGCCATAAAAATGAGGAAATCCTGTCATTTGTGACAACATAGATGAACCTTGCAGGCATTATGCTAAAGTAAATGTCTGACAGAGAAAGACAAATACTGTATGATCTCACTTTTATGTGGAATCTAAAAACAAACATACAAACTCATATAAAAAGAGATCAAACTTGTGGTTACCAGAGGTGGATAGTGGAGAGAAGGAGAATTTGAGGAAGGTGTTAAAAAGATGCAAACTTCTTGTTTTAAGATATACAAGTAGTAGGGATGTAATGTGCAACAGGATGACTATAACTGACACTTCTGTATAATATATAGGACTGTTAAGAAAGTAAAGCCTAGGAGCTCTCATCACAAGGAGAGTTTTTTTCTCCTTTTCTTTTATTTTATTGTATATGTATGAGAAGACAGATGTTAGCTCAACCTTTTGTGGTAATCATTTCACCATTGATTAAATCGTATCATCATTATGAATGCCTTAAACTTGTACAGTGGTGTATGTCAATTATTTCTTAATAATACTGGAAACAATTTTAAAAAGAAAAGTAAATAAGAAAGGAACCAAACCATGTCAATGCAAAAAATTCAATGAAACACAAAGGAAGAGAGAGAGGAAGGAGAGATGAAATAAGTACAAGATATACATAAAAAATAACACACTGACAATAATACTTTTCTATCTGATTACTTTAAATGTAAATGGATTAAATTCCCCATTCTAAAGATATAAAGTGGTTTGAATGGATAGAACTATATGCTATAGACAAGATTTAACTATATGTGGTTTACAAGAGATATACCTTAGATTTAAAGACACACATAGGCTGAAAGTGAAAGGATGGAAAAAGATATTATATGATAATGATAACCAAAAGAAAGCAGGAGTGACCATAGTTTTATCAGATAAAGTAAACTTTAGGACAAAAACTCTCACAAAAGATAAAAAAAACAATATTATACAATAATAAAAGGGTAAATTCACTTGTAGGACATAAAAATTATGAAAACATAATTTGCACACAACATCATAGCACCCAAATATGTGAAGGAATCATTGATAGAAGCAAAGTGAAAAGTAGACAATTACCAAATTATAGTAAAAGAAATTAATACTCTACTTTCCATAACTGATAGAAAAACCAGATGGAAAACCAACAGGAAACAGAAGACTTGAATAACACTATAAACCAACTAGAACTAACGGATATATAGAGAATACACCACCCAGTAGCATCTGAATACACATTCTTCTAAAATGCACATAGAACATTCTCCATAATAGATTACATATTATGTTACAAAATGAACCTCAGTCAATTTAAGAATACTGAAATCATGCCACATATCTTTTCTGATCACTATGGAATGAAACTAGTAATCAATATTGGTAGGAAAACTGGAAAATTCACAATATGTTGAAATTAGCACATTCTTGAACAACCAGTGATGCATAGAAGAAATCAAAACAGAAATTAGAAAATATTGAAGAGGGAGATCGAGATGGCAGAGTAAGATGTCTTGGAGCTCAACTACCCCAAGAATAGATCAAAAATACATCTACTTGTGGAAAAATTTTCATGGAAAACTAACTAGAGCTGGCAGAAGGATCCTGTATAAACAAGGCTGTAAGAGAGATACACTCAATTCGTAGTCCAGTAGGATGGAAAGAAAAGCATCAGATGGGATCTGTGACCCTGGGAGAGGACCCAAAGGAAAAGGGAAATAATGCAGGGGATACTAGCCCTGGGGAGAGAGTGGGCTGACCTACAGACTGGGCATTTCAGTCCTGGGATCCTACACATAGGAGACAAGACTACTTGGCTGTTTGGTGAACTTCTTGGGCAGATAGAAAGGCTGGAGAAGGCTAGACTCCACTCCTGAGGAGTGTATGGGTGATGGCTTGCCCCTAGGCAGGGCAGAGAGAAGTCTGTGTTAGCGACTACTGTCTCAGCTTGTTCCCCAGTCCTAGCCAAATGAATGCCATGGTCCCACTCACTCCACCCCACAGCTTTGCACTGGATGTAGGACATGTAGGACCTGGGAAAAGACTCGACCTAGGGATGCAGAGGCAACCCAGGGACCCAGGGCATATCCCAAATGGAGTGGCCATTATTGGTCCTTGTACAAGCAGTGCTCTAGAAGTAGCCCAGACTGCTGATGTTAGTGTGGCTGCCAGAATTCCCATGACCACTTTGCTGCAATACTCAGCCCAATCCAAATGAATTCCCTGCCCCCCACTCACTCTATACCACAGTCTAGCACTAGATCTGGGGCAGCTACAACAAGGAAAAATATGTGAACATGGGCTGTAAAGCCAAAGACGTCTACACAGACAGAGCATTGGACCTTTGTAAGTACATGAGCCCCACTTGCTTTAGCACTTCCCTCCATTGGGACAAAGTTCCGAGTGTAGAGAAATGGGAAAACACACATTTAAAGGGAACAGAGCCAGCTTGAGCCTGACCCTCAGGGCTTCCACTCCAGCAACTTGGGAGCAGACCCCACCCATGAAAGGGCAGTGACAGCCACTGAGCAGAGAGGAAGTCCAGCCTTAAACACATAACAGACTCTAGGTCCTCCATCAATAGTCACACCCCTACCAAGATGAAAGCTGCCAGCACATGCTGAGGAAAGAGGTGAGTGGTGTCCATGTCAAATCCAGCCATCCCCAAAATGGCATTGGGCACACACAGTCTGCATAGGGACACTCCCACATAAGAACACCATTTCAAAACGAATAAAGGTAACTGTTTCAACTAAATTCATAGAGACAGAGAAAGGTAAATAAAATGAAAAATGCAGAACTACTCAATTGAAAGAGCATGTGAAAACCCCTGAAAAAAATAAGGAACAGAAATAACAGAAATAAACAGTTACCAGATAAAGAATTCAAAAAATGGGTAACAAAAATGCTAACAGAATTAAGCAATAGAATTGATCTAATACATATCATTTTAACAAGGAACTAGAAAATATAAAAAAGACACAATAAAGAATAGATAATTCAATATCTGAGGTAAAAACACTTTAGAAGCAATGAAGAGAAGACAAAATGACACAGAAGAATACATAAGTGATCTGGAACATACAATAATGGATGAAAATCACACAATCAGAACAGAAGAGAGTAAGAAAAAAATACGACTACTACATGAGATCTCTGGGATAATATCAAGCATGCCAATAATCTCATTATAAGGGTTGTAGAAGGAGAAGAGAGAGAGAAGGGGATGGAAAATGTATTTTAAGAAATTATGGATGAAAACTTCCCAAATCTGAAGATGGAAACAGATAGCAAGGTACGGGAAGCACAGAGGGTCCCAAAGAAAATGAACTCAAACAGACCTACACTGAAACACATCATAATTAAAATAACAAAATTTAAATATAAGTAGATAATTCTAAAGGCAGCAAGAGAAAAACAAAGAGTTATATAAAGGAGAATTACCATAGGCTATTGGCTGATTTCTCTATAGAAATTTTGCAGGCCAGAAGAGAGTGGCATGATATATTCAAAGTGCTGTGAGGAAAAAACCTGTGTAACCTGGGATAACCTACCCTGCAAGATTATAATTTATAATAGAAGGAGAGATAAAGAATTTCTCAGACAAGCAAAAGCAAAGAATTCAGCAATACTAAACCTTCCCTAAATGAAATGTTGAAGAGTCTTCTCAAAATGGAAAAGAAAATATATATATATAGGAAAGGGAAAATCCCAACAGAAAAGGCAAATGGATAGTAAGGATTGAAGATCACTTAAATAAGCCAGCATGTATTTAGATTAAAAGACAAAAGTTTGTAAACGCAATTATAACTACAATAAACAGTAAAGGGATAAGGATGAAGATGTAAAATATAACATCAAAAATGAAAAAAATTGGGGGAGGGAAGTAAAAATTGTAGAACTTTTAGAATGTATCTGAACCAAAATGACTATCAGTTTAAATAAAATAGATATAATTATGGGTCAACATATATAAACACCACAGTAATCACAAATCAATAGATTCAGAGAAAAC
Organism: Tursiops truncatus; assembly: GCF_011762595.2. NCBI lineage: Eukaryota > Metazoa > Chordata > Mammalia > Artiodactyla > Delphinidae > Tursiops > Tursiops truncatus. The sequence continues at coordinate 55,544,598 of NC_047055.1, forward strand.
AAAAATAAAAGAACCCAAGCTACTAAAAAATGAAGTCATCAATCCACAATAGGAGAAACAAAAAAGAAGAAATGAAGAGAGAATAAATGCAAAAACAACTAGAAAACAAGTAATTAAACAGCAATATGTACATATGTATCAATAATTACTTTAAATGTAGATGGACTAAATGCCCTGATCAAAAGATATAGATGTGCTCTGATTTATGTCAGAGTGTTCTGCCTATGTTTTCCTCTAGGAGTTTTATAGTCTCTGTTCTTACATTTAGGTCTTTTGATTTTATTTTTTCATATGGTGTTAGAGAATATTCTAATTTCATTCTATTATATATAACTGTCCAGTTTCCTCAACACCACTTATTGAAGAGATTGTCTTCTCTCCATTGTATATTCTTGCCTCCTTTGTCATAGATTAATTGACCATAAGTGCATGGGCTTATTTATTTATTCCATTGATCTATGTGTTAATTTTTGTGCCAGCACCATACTGTTTTGATTAATATAGCTTTCTAATAGAGTCTAAAGTCAGGGAGCATGATCCTTTAGCTCCATTCTTTCTCAAGACTGTTTTGGCTATTCAGGGTTTTTTGTATCTCCATATAAATTTTAAAGTTATTTGTTCTACTATGAAAACTGCCATTGGTATTTTGATAGGGGTTACATTGAATCTTTAGATTGCCTTGGGTAGTATGGTCATTTTAATGATATTAATTCTTCCAATCCAAAAACACAGTATACCTTTCTGTTTGTGTCTCTTTCAATCTCTTTCATAAGTGACTTACAGTTTTCTGACTACAGGTCTGTTGCCTCCTTAGGTAGGTTTATTCCTAGGTATATTATTCTTTTTGATGCAATGGTAAATGGATTCTTTTTTTTTTAATTTCTCTTTTTGATACCTGGTTGTTAGTTTATACAAATGCAACAGATTTCTGTATATTTATTTTGTATCTGGCAACATTACTGAATTCATTGATGAGCTCTAGTAGTTTTCTGGTGGTGACTTTAGGATTTTCTATGTATAGTATCATGTCATCTGCAAACAGTGACAGTTTTACTTATATCTTTCCAACATGGATTCCATCTATTTCCTTTCTTCTCTGATTGCTGTGGCTAGGTCTCATGGGTTTATATTAGAATAAAATGAAACACTAATTTGAAAAGATACATGCACCCCAATGTATAGAGCAGTATTATTTACAACTGCCAAGATATGGAAGCAACCTAAGTGTATATCAACAGACAAATGGAAAAAGAAGATGTGGCATGTATATACAATGGAATACTACCTGGCATTTAAAAAGAACAAAATTTTGCCATTTGCTGCAACATGGATAGACTTGGAAGGCATTATGCTCAGTGAAATAACAAAAAAATAAGACACAGATATAGACAACAAACTAGCAGTTACCTGTAGGGAGGGTGAGAGGGGCAACATAAGGGTGGGGGAGTGGGAGTTACAAACTATTGGGTGTAAGTTAGGCTACAAGGATGTATTGTACAACATGGGGAATATAGCCAAAATTTGTAATAACTGTAAATAAAATGTAAACATTGTATAAAAAAACACTATAAAATATAAAAAGAAAACATAGACAAAATCTTAGGCACATAGGAGGAGCTTCAAGATGTCAGAAGAGTAAGACACAGAGATCACCTTCCTCCCCACAAATACATAAGAAATACATCTACATATGGAAGAACTCCTACAGGACATCCACTGAACACTGGCAGAAGACCTCAGACCTCAAAAAGGCAAGAAACTCCCCCATGTACCTAGGTAGGGCAAAAGAAAAAAGAAAAAACAGAGACAAAAGAATAGGGACAGGACCTGCACCAGTGAGAGGGAGCTGTGAAGGAGGAAAGGTTTCCACACACTAGGAAGCCCCTTTGCAAGCAGAGACTGTGAGTGGCGGAGGGGGGGAGCTTTGGAGCCATGGAGGAGAGCGCAGAAACAGCGGTGTGGAGGGCAAATGGGAGAGACTCCTGCACAGCGGAACTGTGCCAACCGGCACTCACCAGCCCAAGAGGTTGGCCTGCTCACCCGCCAGGGCAGGTGGGGGCTAGGAGCTTAGGCTCGGGCTTCAGAGGTTAGATCCCAGGGAGAGGACTTGAGCTGGCTGTGTGAACACAGACTAAAGTGGGCTAGTGCTCCACAGCTAACTGGGAAGGGGTCCAGGAAAATGTCTGGACCTGCTGAAGAGGCAAGAGACTTTTTCTTCCCTCTTTGTCTCCTGGTGCACGAGGAGAGGGGATTAAGAGCACTGCTTATAGGAGCTCCAGAGATGGGCGTGAGCTGTGGCTATCAGTGTGGACCCCAGAAATGGGTATGGGACGCTAAGGCTGCTGCTGCCACCACCAAGAAGCCTGTGTGCAAGCACAGGTCACTATCCACAATGCCCATCCCTGAAGCCTGTGCAGCCCTTCAGTGCCAGGGTCCCGTAATCCAGGGACAACTTGCCTGGGAGAACACATGGTGCGCCTGAGGCTGTTGCAACATAGTGCCGGCCTCTGCCGCCACAGGCTCGACACACATCCATGCCCCTCCCTCTCCCCGGCCTGAGTGAGCCAGAGCCCCTGAGTCAACTGCTCCTTTAATCCCTTCCTGTCTGAGAGAAAAACCGATGGCTTCAAGCGACCTATGCACAGAGGCGGGTGCAAATCCAAAGCTGAACACCGGGAGCTGTGAAAACAAAGAAGAGAAACAGAAATTTCTCCCAGCAGATTCAGGAGCAGTGGATTAAATCGCCACAAACAACTTTATGTACCCTGCATCAGTGGAATACCTGAATAGACAACGAAACATCCCAAACTGAGGAGGTGAACTTTGGGAGCAAAGATATATATTTTTCCCCTTTTTCACTTTTTGTGAGTGTGTATGTGTATGCTTCTGTGTGTGATTTTGTCTGTATAGCTTTGCTTTTACCATTTGTCCCAAGGTTATATTTTTCTGGGTTTTTTTTTTGTTTGTTTCTTTTTTACTTTTTAAAATTTTTTTCATAATAATTAATTTTTATTTTAATAACTTTATTTTATTTTATGTTATCTTCTTTCTTTCTTTCTTTCTTTCTTTCTTTCTTTCTTTCTTTCTTTCTTTCTTTCTTTCTTTCTTTCTATTTTTTCTCACTTTTATTCTGAGCCGAGTGGATGAAAGGCTCTTGATGCTCCAGCCAGGAGTCAGTGCTGTGCCTCTGAGGTAGGAGAGCCAACTTCAGGACACTGGTCTACAAGAGACCTCCCAGCTCCACGTAATATCAAATGGCAAAAATCTCCCAGAGATCTCCATCTCAATGCCAAGACCCAGCTTCATTCAACGACCAGCAAGCTACTGTACTGGAAACCCTATGTCAAACAACTAGCAAGAGAGGAACACAAACCCATCCATTAGCAGTAAGGCTGCCTAAAATCATAATAAGGCCACAGACACCCCAAAACACACCACCAGATGTGGACTTGCCCAACAAAAAGACAAGATCCATCCTCATCCACCAGAAAACAGGCACTAGACACCTACAACAGGAAGACTACATAACCCACTGAACCAATCTTAGCCACTAGGGACAGACACCAAAAAAAAAAAAAAAAAAAGGGAACTGCAAACCTGCAGCCTGCAAAAAAAAGACCCCAAACACAGTAAGTTATGCAAAATGAGAAGACACAGGAACACACAGCAGATGAAGGAGAAAGGTAAAAACCCACCAGACCTAACAAATGAAGAAGAAATAGGCAGTCTACCTGAAAAAGTATTCAGAATAATGATAGTACAGATGATCCAAAATCTTGGAAATAGAATACAGAAAATACAAGAAACATTTAACAAGGACCCAGTAGGATGAAAGAGCAAACAAACAATGATGAACAACACAAAAAATGAAATTACAGATTCTCTAGAAGGGATCAATAGCAGAATAACAGACGGAGAAGAACGGATAAGTGACCTGGAAGGTAAAAGAGTGGAAATAGCTACTACAGAGCAGAATAAAGAAAAAGGAATGAAAACAACTGAGGATAGTCTCAGAGACCTCTAGGCAACATTAAGCACACCAACATGTGAAATACAGGGTTCCCAGAAGAAGAAGAGAAAAAGAAAGGGAATGAGAAAATATTTGAAGAGATTATAGTTGAAAACTTCCCTAATATGGGAAAGGAAATAGTTAGTCAAGTCAAGGAAGCACAGAGAGTCCCTTACAGGATAAATCCAAGGAGAAACACACCAAGACATATATTAATCAAACTATCAAAAAATAAATACAAAGAAAACATATTAAAAGCAGGAAGGGAAAAACAACAAATAACACACAAGGCAATCCCCATAAGGTTAACAGCTGATCTCTCAGCAGAAACTCAGTAACCCAGAAGGAAGTGGCAGGACATATTTAAAGTGATGAAACAGAAAAACCTGCAACCAAGATTACTCTACCCAGCAAGGATCTCATTCAGATTTGATGGAGAAATTAAAGCCCTTACAGACAAGCAAAAGCTGAGAGAGTTCAGCACCACCAAGCCAGCTTTACAACAAGTGCTAAAGGACCATCTCTAGGCAGGAAACACAAGAAAAGGAAAAGGCCTACAATAACAAACCAAAAACAATTAAGAAAATGGTAATAAGAACATGCATATCAATAATTACCTTAAATGTAAATGCCTTAGATGCTCCAACCAAAAGACTTAGACTGGCTGAATGGATACAAAAACAAGAAGTGGATATATGCTGTCTACAAGAGACCCACTTAAGACCTAGGGACACATACAGACTGAAAGTGAGGGGATGGAAAAGGATATTCCATGCAAATGGAAATAAAAAGAACGTTGAAGTAGCAATTTTCAAATCAGCAAAATTCACTTTAAAATAAAGACTATTAGAAGAGACAAAGAAGTACACTACATAATGATCAACGGATTGATCTAAGAAGAAGATATAATAATTGTAAATATATATGCACCCAACATAGGAGCACCTCAATACATAAGGGAAATGCTAACCGCCATAAAAGGAGATATCAACAGTAACACAATCATGGTAGGGCACTTAACAACTCACTTTCACCAATGGACAGATCACCCAAAATTAAAATAAATAAGGAAACAGAGCTTTAACGGATACATTAAACAAGATGGACTTAATTGATATTTATAGGACATTTCATCCAAAAACAACAGAATATACATTCTTCTCAAGTTCTCATGGAACATTCTCCAGGCTAGATAATATCTTGGGTCACATATCAAGCTTTGGTAAATTTAGGAAAATTGAAATCATATCAAGTATATTTTCTGACCACAATGCTATGAGACTAGATATCAATTACAGGAAAAACTCTGTAAAAAATACAAACTCATGGAGGCTAAACAATAGACTATTTAATAACCCAGTGATCACTGAAGAAATGAAAAAAACACCTACAAACAAATGACAACGAAAACACGACTACCCAAAACCTATGGGATGCAGCAAAAGCAGTTCTATGAGGGAAGATTAGAGCAATACAATCCTACTTTAAGTAACAAGAAACATCCCAGATAAAAAACTTAAACTTACACCTAAACAATTAGAGAAAGAAAAACAAAAAAAACTGCCAAAGTTAGCAGAAGGAAAGAAATCATAAAGATCAGATCAGAAATAAATGAAAAAGAAGTGAATGAAACAATAACCAAGATCAATAAAACTAAAAGCAAGTTCTTTGAGAAGATAAGCAAAATTCATAAACCCTTAGCCAGACTTATCCAGAAAAAAAGGGAGAAGACTCAAAACAATAGAATTAGAAATGAAAAAGGAGAAGTAACAACTGACACTGCAGAAATACAAAGGATCATGAGAGAATACTACAAGCAACTCTATGCCAATAAAATGGACAACGTAGAAGAAATGGACAAATTCTTAGAAAAGCACAACCTTCCGAGAATGAACCAGGAGAAATAGAAAATATGAACAGACCAACCACAAGCACTGAAATTGAAACTGTGATTGAAAATCTTCCAACAAACAAAAGAACAGGACCACATGTCTTCACAGGGGAATTCTATCAAACATTTAGAGAAGAGCTAACACCTATCCGTCTCAAACTCTTCCAAAATAACAGAAGGAGGAACACTCCCAAACTCATTCTACGAGGCCACCATCACCCTGATACCAAAACCAGACAAAGATGTCACAAAGAAAGAAAACTACAGGCCAATATCACTGATGAATATAGATGCAAAAATCCTCAACAAAATGCTATCAAACAGAATCCAACAGCACATTAAAAGGATCATACATTATGATCAAGTGGGGTTTATCTCAGGAATGCAAGGATTCCTCAATATGCACAAATCAATCAATGTGATACACTATAGTAACAAATTGGAAGAGAAAATCCATATGATCATCTCAATTGATGCAGAGAAGTCTTTCGACAAAATTCAACACCGATTTATGATAAAAACCCTGTAGAAAGTAGGCATAGAGGGAACTTTCCTCAACATAATAAAGGCCATATATGACAAACCCACAGCCAATATTGTCCTCAATGGTGAAAAACTGAAACCATTTCCACTAAGATCAGGAACAAGACAATGTTGCCCAGGCTCACCACTTTTATTCAACATAGTTTTGGAAGTTTTAGCCACAGCAATCAGAGAAGAAAAAGAAATAAAAGTAATCCAAATCAGAAAAGAAGAAGTAAAGCTGTCACTGTTTGCAGATTACATGATACTATACATAGAGAATCCTAAAAAAATGTGACCAGAAAACTACTAGAGCTATTCAATGAATTTGGTAAAGATGCAGGATATAAAATTAATGCACAGAAGTATCCAGCATTCCTATACACTAATGATGAAGAATATGAATTTGAAATTAAGAAAAGACTCCCATTTATGATTGCAACAAAAAGAATAAAATATCTAGAAATAAAACTACCTAAGGAGACAAAAGACCTGTATGCAGAAATTATAAGACACTGATGAAATAAATTAAAAATATTACAATTAAATGGAGAGATATACCATGTTCTTGGATTGGAAGAATCAACATTGTGAAAATTACTCTACTACCCAAAGCAATCTACTGATTCAATGCAATACCTATCAAACTACCTGTGGCTGTTTTCCCAGAGGTAGAAAAAAAAATTCACTATTTGTATGGAAACACAAAATACCCCGAATACACAAAGCAATCTTGAGAACGAAAAATGGAGGTGGAATAATCAGGGTCCCTGACTTCATACTATACTACAGAGCTACAGTAATCAAGACAGTATAGTACTGGCACAAACACAGAAATATAGACCAATGGAATAGGATAGAAAGCCCAGAGATAAACCCACACACATATGGTCACCTTATCTTTGATAAAGGAGGCAAGAATAAACAGTGGAGAAAAGACAGCCTCTTCAATAAGTGGTGCTGGGAAAACTGGTCAGGAACATATAAAATATGAAATTAGAACACTCCCTAACACCATACAGAAAAATAATATCAAAATGGATTAAAGACCTAAATGTAAGGCCAGACACAATCAAACTCTTAGAGGAAAACATAGGCAGAACACTCTATGACATAAATCACAGCAAGATCCATTTTGACCCACCTCCTAGAGAAATGGAAACAAAAAAAATGGGACCTAATCAAAGTTAAAACCTTTTGCACTGCAAAGGAAACCATAAACAAGACCAAAAGACAACCCTCAGAATGGGAGAAAATATTTGCAAATGAAGCAACTGACAAAGGATTAATCTCCAAAATTTAGAAACAGGTCATGCAGCTCAATATCAAGAAAACATACAACCCAATCTAAAGATGGGCAGAAGAGCTAAATAGATATTTATCCAAAGAAGATATACAGATTGCCAACAAACACATGAAAGAATGCTCAACATCATTAATCATTAGAGAAATGAAAATCAAAACTACAATGAGATATCTTCTCACACTGGTCAGAATGGCCGTCATCAAAAAATCTAGAAACAATAAATGCTGGAGAGAGTGTTGAGAAAAGGGAACACTCTTGCACTGTTGGTGGGAATGTAAATTGATACAGCCACTATGGAGAACAGTATGGAGGTTCCTTAGAAAACTACAAATAGAACTACCATATGAACCAGCAATCCCACTACTGGGCATATACCCTGAGAAAATCATAATTCAAAAAGTGTCAGGTACCAAAATATTCATTTCAGCTCTATTTACAATAGCCAGGACATGGAAGCAACCTACGTGTCCATCAACAGATGAATGGATAAAGAAGTTGTGACATATATATACAATGGAATATTACTCAGCCATAAAAAGAAATGAAATTGAGCTATTTGTAATGAGGTGGATGGACCTAGAGTCTGTTATACAGAGTGAAGTAAGTCAGAAAGAGAAAAACAAATACCATATGCTAACATTTATATATGGAATCTAAGGGGGAAAAAAGGAGGACCTAGGGTTATGACGGTAATAAAGTCACAGACCTACTAGAGAATGCACTTGAGGATATGGGGAAGGGGAAGGGTAAGCTGTGACAAAGTGCGAAAATCATATGGACCTATATACACTACCAAACGTAAAATATATAGCTAGTGGGAAGCAGCTGCATAGCACAGGGAGATCAGCTCGGTGTTTTGTGACCACCTAGAGGGGTGGCATAGGGAGGGTTGGAGGGAGGGTGATGCAAGCAGGAAGAGATATGGGAACATATGTATATATGTAACTGATTCACTTTGTTATAAAGCAGAAACTAATACACCATTGTAAAGCAATTATACTCCAATAAAGATGTTAAAAAAATTTAGGCATATGAATGCAGATTGTACATGTCACCATTCCCAGTGGAGAGAAATGTAAACAAATGTAAATATGTAGTCTTAAACTATAATTGCATAAAATTAACTCTAGTATATACTGTACTACTTTAATAATTTTTTAGTCACCTCCTGTTGCCATTGCAGTGGCTCAAGTGTTTCAAATATCTGCTAAAATCATGTCATATTAATCATCTCCCATGAGTAGTTCAACTCTCCAGTAAATTGTCATTTACAGTAAAAAGTGATCTCTTATGGTTCTCACGTATTTTTCATTGTGTTTATTGCAATACTCATTGTGTTTTGTGTAATACTGTAAGCCTTGAATAACATGATGCAAGCCATATGAAGTGCCACTAATGATGCTGGAATTGCCCATAAGAACAATAGAACAGTCATAATGTTACAAGGAAAACGTTGAATTGCTGGAGATTGTCATACTGAGTGAAGTAAGTCAAACAGAGAAAGGCAAATATCATATGATATTGCTTATATGTGGAATCAAAAAAAAATGGTACAAATGAACTTATTTACAAAACAGAAATATAGTCACAGATATAGAAAACAAACTTATCTTTAACAAGGGGGAAATGGGGGGAGGGATAAATTGGGAGATTGGTATTGACATGTACACACTACTATATATAAAATAGATAACTAATAAGGACCTACTGTACAGCACAAGAAACTCAATACTCTGTAATGACCTATAGGGAATAGAATCTAAAAAAGAGTGGATATATGTATACGTATAATTGATCCACTTTGCTGTACAGCAGAAACTAACAAAACATTTTAAGTCAACTATACTTAAATAAAAATTAATTTAAAAAGAACCAGTTGACAGCACACCAGAAGAATTAAAAGAAGACTAGTTGATTAGGATGAGTGCTTCTGAACCAGTGCCAGACAATGAGGAAGAAGACTTAGAAAAAGTAGTGCCAGAAAAAATACTGATGTAGACAATCTGGCAGAAGGGTTCCAAATATTCAAGACTGCTTTTGACTTCTTTTAGGACATGGATCCTTCTATGATATGGTCACTGAAACTGCTTTAGCAACAAATAGTGGAAGAAGGATCAGTACCATATAGAAACAGTTTTAGAGAAATAAAAAAGCAAAAGTCAGAGAGAAATTACAATGTGTTTCTGTAAAGTTTCACCAAGTATGCCTGTCTCTTCTGCCTCCCTTCCTTCTCCTCCAACTGTTCCACCTTTGCCACTTCTGAGACAGCAAGGCAAACCCCTCCTCTCCCTCCTCCTTAGCCTACTCAATGTGGAGATGAAGAGGATAAAGACCTTTATGATGATCCACACCCACCTAATGAATTGTAACTAATCATTGTGCTGTACTGTTAATAACTTATCTGTTGTGTATGTGTGTCTTCAAGTGAAAATCTAATAATTGTACGATAAGAACTGGATGAGACATTTTTGTTTCATCATCATCATCATCATGGCCTAAGTATTCATAGTGTGGAACATCATGTAGAAGACTTGTATTGAAGTGGATAGTCTATCCTTACATAGGCATAAGGTGAGTTCTATTTAATGTAAAATTAACACCATGTTAATTTTCTTACTGTTTTACAACACTGCTTTCAAAACTACTGTATAGCACAGGGAACTCTACTCAATGTTCTGTGGTGACCTAAATGGGAAGGAAATCTAAAAAAGAGTGGATACATATATACGTGTGACTGATTCACTTTGCTGTACAGCAAGAAAAGAATACAACGTTGTAAAGCAACTGTACTCTTATATAATTGGAGAAACTACATATCAACCTATCATCCCAGGTAAGTTGAGTTTTAAAACTATATAATCATATTTCCATTATATTATGAATATGAGTATAATACTGTATGTCATAAAAATTTTATAATGATTCATCATTAGTGTACAGGCTAGGCTATTGTGAAGCAATCATATATATTACACTAGGCTACTATGGAGCAATCATATTGCTGCTTCTTTGTTATCAATGCATAACTCATTATATCTGTAAATAAATATGAATTTACTTTTCACATTATCTTTTCATTTTGATATCTAGTGTTAATAATACATATCACATTAAAGAGTTTTGTATCATATGAGACAATATTGATGTGGGTACTGACAAGACAGACAATTCATCTTGTAAACAGATGATGTAAACTTATGGTATCAATAAATACAGTACAGCACTATAAATATATTTTCTCTTCCTTATGATTTTCTTAATAACCTTTACTTTTCTCTAGCTTACTTTATTGTAAGAATACTGTAGATAATACACATAAACATACAAAATATATGTTAATTGGCTATTTATGTTATTAGTAAGGTTTCTGGCCAACAGTAGGCTACTAGTAGTTAAGTTTCAGAGGAGTCTAAAGCTACACTCAGATTTTTGACTGTGCAGGGTGTTGATGTCCCTAAGCCCCACATTGTTCAAAGTACTACTCTGGAATTAGATGTTGATAGTGAGGAAAACTTTATGTGTGGGGGTAGGGGGTATAGGGGAACACTCTTTATGCTCAATTTTGCCATGAACCTAAAACTCCTCTAAAAAGTAAAGTCTATTAAAAACATTGTTTCAACCATTTTAACAAATGTACCACATTAATGCAATATATTAATAATAGGGAAAAGTCTGTTCAGAGAGCAAGGGATATGGGAACTCTTTGTACTTTCTGCTCAAAACTTCTGTAAATCTAAAACTGCTATATAAAATAAAGTCTATTAAATGCATATGTGTGGGTGAATATATATAAGCATTATGCTGTGATAGGAAAATAACCATCCACTTGGACCCTTTATAACATAAATCTAAATCCAGACTCAGGCCCTGTGAGGTATTGCATATATAAGCATATATTGCATATATAAGCAGCCTTTATCCTTACGGGAGCTAGAAAATAGAATTATTTCTTCATACATATAAAATAACTCATTTTGAAATTATTCCCTATGCTACACACATCATGATAAGCTAAACTTCTTTTTCTCGAGGTGCATGTGAAGCATAGCAATATCACATATGAAAAGATGTGTATGTGGGTGGAGTGAAAATAGCTAGCAAAAAAAAAAAAGAAAACTGTTTTGCACTTCTCCAATGCCAGTGTTATAAATTATAGCAAAGAAAGGATATCCTATCTTTTTCATTATAGCTTCTCCATTTTGTCTTCTCCTACTGGTTGCTTGTTGTACATCAGTGTTTCTCATTCCTGTGAACTTCTGGGAAAAATTTCTAACTGGGCCATAAAGAACACCATATTTCTTTGATTCTAAGATCCATGCTTTTTCACATATCAATGTTTCTGGAATAAGAATGCATGCATATATGGATGCATTTAATATGGTGTTTTTTTCTTCCATTAATGCTGTAATTAAGCAACAATAAACTTTAAAACTAAAAGTTTCTTTTTTAAATTAACTTTTATTGGAGTAATAGTTGATTTACAACATTGTGTCAGTTTCTGCTGTACAGCAAATTGAACCAGCTATACATACACAGACATCCATTCTTTTTAGATTATTTTCCCATATAGGTCATTACAGAGTATTGAGTAGAGTTCCCTGTACCATACAGTAGGTTCTTATTAGTTATCTATCTTATATATAGTAGTATGTATATGTCAATCCCAATCTCCCAGTCTATCCCTCCCCCTCTTTCTCCCCTGGTAACCACAAGTTTGTTCTCCACATCTGTGGCTCCATTTCTGTTCTGCAAAAGAGTTCATTTGTACCATTCTTTTAGATTCCACAAATAAGGGATATCATATGGTAATTGTCTTAAGTTTCTTAAAGTAAAGCAAATATAGCGGTCATTAAGAAAGCATTATCTGCTTTTCTTAAATACTATTGTTATTCTTCTGACCCAAATTGTGTCTCTGAATACCTTTTTCTTTGAGAATCTATTTTCTAACATTTACTTTCTAGTATAAAAAGAAATATAAAAGTTTTAATGCATTTTTCTATAACATCAGAATAAACTTTGTTTTGGTAAAACAAACATAAAACACAAATGAAGCATAAAATTGAGTCCAAAAATATTGAAAATCTGTGTTGCCTTCTCATCTTTATTAAGAACCAAATATCAGCGAACACTTAGTAAAAGTAGAAATCATGACCCTTTTGAGTTTTTATACTGACAAATCCTCTAGAAGTGCTACGTAACAATATACTACTGAAATTGGTGGTTTTGCTAGCTGCTTAGTCATTTTCGTTCTGTACATTTTGAATGATTACTGAGGTTTGCATAATATTTTCAAAACGAAAATAAAGTAGGCCATTGGAAAAGTCTGATAAATATCAGAACTTGCAATCTGATCAGCAGTAAAACAGATGTCTGTCAGTTGTTTAATCAAGACGACCTATTTTTAAAGATACATAGTATCACTAGAAATCCAAGTACATATTATATCTACCACAGTAGGAATTTAAGTAGGTCACTGATAACAATTAGGTTGAATTATATGAACGCTATTTTTGTAGGTCAAAAGCAGTCAAAAATTGACAGATTCATATGGTTCAAATGAGTATAATAATTCATTAATTATACTTGAATTGCTGTCAGAATTTTTTGTTTTGAAGCAAGAGTAAGTCTCTCTTGTTTTATCAACTAGTGCACAGGGTTGATAAGCAATGCATGATTAACCAAGTAAAGGTAATTTGTTCCACTAATTAAGGTTTTCTTATCATAGACTTTTCAATATGCAGAGAAGTGAGGAAACAGACTTAATACTAATTGCAAGAATTTAATGAGTTATAGGAATGATAATCCCAATGTTTGGTTTTGCATTTTTATTTTTTTCTATTGTACAATCTTGTGCCTTATTTCAAATAGTAAAATTAACTAGAATTGTGACTTGGTTATTCAACTATCCTTAATTGGCTATGATAATGGCACCTAATTGCTCCTTCCACCATATAACAAAAAGGGTGATGTTAGGTCAGTACTAGCATGAGTAGCCTTCCATCTGAATATTATGGGAATCTATTGCAGCCTTACATGATGTTTCTAATCCTCTTTCTATATATCTACTAATGTTATTTTTTTCTTCTAGTGGCCCAAGCTATGAGCTTTATTCATCCTCAAATCCTCTCTCTTCTCACCTCTATGCATGTTATTCAACAAGTTCCATCAATTCTACTTCAAAAGTAGCCCTCAAATCAATGTTTATCTCTTCACTACAACTTTCATTTTTTTATTGTGCAATCCTATCAGATTTAGATTTCTAGAATCTGAAAGATATGACTCCCTTACCTGAAAACTTTAATTGGTCTTCTTGTTTATAGAATCAAATCTAAATTACTTAGTATATTATAAAGAATATTAAACAAGTCTTTAGAATTCCTTTTCAGCCTCATTTCCTGACTCTTCACAGCCCATCATTGCCACAAACAGTAATTAAGACTTCAGTCACATCAAACTCTTTTGCATTACCTGAACACATACATATATTCATCATCATGCACTTGTATGGCTATTCTTGTTGAATGAATAAAAGTATATCAAGTGACATAAAACATGGGTATTAATTGGCACTCTAACAATTATATCCCTTATGCCAAAACAAAGTTTGAAACTATTCATAGATCCTTTGAAATATATTCAAATGTTTAATGCACTTAAGATATTCATTGCCTTGATTCATAGTACTATACGTGTCTTGCACTGGCCGGCAGATTTGTCACTGGACGTGGTCTAGGCCTGTAATTGTACTAAAAAATACTGAATTTGGATTTTTATCTTCCAAGGTGGCCTTCCAAATTCCACAATAATTTGTGGAATTGTATGTTTTTTCTTTTTTTAATTATTAGATTTATTGGAAGAACCAAGTGAAAACATAGGTGAACAAACAGTACCATACATATTATGCTATATAAATATGAGGTGCTATTATAATAAATCCTTGGCAGCTGATGTTATCATTTTCTCAGAGGAAAGTGTGCAGAAAAATATATTACACTTCAACAAATAAATGACTGAATTTAAGTTAGTGCATATTATCAGCCAGATACTTAGAGATCATTGGAGTTAAAAGATATTTTTTAAAAAAAACATAAAGACCTAAAAAAATCCAAAATGTAGTCAGAGAAAGCAAAAATAATTTTCACTAAGCTTGATAAATATTTTATACAAGTGTAAGTAAAACATCACATGAACAGAAATAGAAGACAAATTATTCTGCTGGGAAGAAAAATGAGGAAACTGGCATTCAAGGAGTCCATACCATCTCTTAGTATCACCATAGCTGCAAAATAACTTGTAAGCTTGGATGAAGTGAGAG
The DNA here is from genome assembly GCF_011762595.2 of Tursiops truncatus. Lineage (NCBI taxonomy): Eukaryota > Metazoa > Chordata > Mammalia > Artiodactyla > Delphinidae > Tursiops > Tursiops truncatus. Next base: position 55,559,641 of record NC_047055.1, read on the forward strand.
AGTAGCATTGACATATATACACTGCCACATGTAAAATAGATAGCTAGTGGGAAGCAGCCTCATAGCACAGGGAGAGCAGCTTGGTGCTTTGTGACCACCTAGAGGTTGGGATAGGGATGGTGGGAGAGAGATGCAAGAGGGAGAGTGTATGGGGATATATGTATATATACAGCTGGCTCACTTTGTTGTACAGCAGAAACAAACACAACATTGTAAAGCAATTATACTCCAATAAAGATGTTAAAAAGAAAAAAGAAAGGAATTTTGACACACTAGCTTCCATGGTTTATTCCAGATATTATGCATTCTGATGCTTTTGCAGTGAAACAATCTTTTCTATGACTAAGCAAATAACACTGGGGTAATGCCCATACATTAGCCCAGGCAAGGTAACTAAAAAGTTAAGGAAGTTCAGATGCCATTAAAACTTGAAAGTATATTTGTTGAACATTCCTAAACTAGCTGCTGCAGAATGTTATTTTGTTTTCAGCTATATGTAAGTGCATGTCTGTTGACAAACGTGTGTGTGTGTGAATATAAAAAGTTACTTTGTTGAAAAGTTCAAAAATACTTTAAAATGGATATGATAGAGTTACTACCAAACCTATGTTCACATTGCCAAATGCTCAAGTTTGAGGACGCTCAGCAAAAGATCCTGTTATGATCAGAAACAGGAGCCAGAATGCTAAGAGAAGCACAACCAAAGGAAGAAGAGCATGAAGTTATTTTTTTATCTAAACTGTCCCAATTTGAATCACAGCTTTTCCGTTTATAACCTTGGGTGTACTACTTATACCTCAGTTTTCTCATCTGTAAAATGAAAGTAATAATAGTACCTACCTCATTAAGTTGTGAAGGTAAAGTAAATTAATATATGCAAAACCTAAAAGCAGGGCCTGGGACACACTAACACTTAAATGAGTGTTCATATGGTTTTTATTCATCAATTTGTTAATGTGGTGTATCACATTGATTTATTTGCATATATTAAAGAATACTTGCATCTATGGGATAAATCCCACTTGATCAGGGTGCATGATCCTTTTAATGTATTGTTGGATTTGGTTTAGAAGTATTTCATTGAGGATTTTTGGATCTACATTCGTTAGAAATATTGGCCTATAATATTCTTTTTTTGTGATATATTTGTCTGGTTTTGCTATCAGGGTGATGGTGGACTCGTAGAATGAGTTTGGGAGTGTTCCACCCTCTGCAGCTTTTGGAAGAGATTCAGAAGGGTAGGTGTTAACTCCTCTCTAAATGTTTGACAGAATTTGCCTGTGAAGCCACCTGGTCCTAGACTATTGCTTATTGGGAGTATTTTAATCACACATTCAATTTCTTTATTTTTTTTACATCTTTATTGGAGTATAATTGCTTTACAATGGTGTGTTAGTTTCTGCTTTATAATAAAATGAATCAGTTATACATATACATATATTCCCATATCTCTTCCCTCTTGCATCTCCCTCCCTCCCACCGTCCCTATCCCACCCCTCTAGGTGGTCACAAAGCACCGAGCTGATCTCCCTGTGCTATGCGGCTGCTTCCCAGTAGCTATCTATTTTACGTTTGGTAGTGTATATATGTCCATGCCACTCTCGCGATTTGTCACAACTTACCGTTCCCCATGCCCATATCCTTAAGTCCATTCTCTAGTAGGTCTGTGTCTTTATTCATGTCTTACTCCTAGGTTCTTCATTACATTTTTTTCTTAAATTCCATACATATGTGTTAGCATATGGTATTTGTCTTTCTCTTTTTGACTTACTTCACTCTATATGACAGACTCTAGGTCCATCCACCTCATTACAAATAGCTCCATTTCGTTTCTTTTTATGGCTGAATAATATTCCATTGTATATATGTGCCACATCTTCTTTATCCATTCATCCGATGATGGACACTTAGGTTGTTTCCAGCTCTGGGCTATTGTAAATAGAGCGGCAATGTGCATTTTGGTACATGACTATTTTTGATTTATGGTTTTCCCAGAGTATATGCCCAGTAGTGGGATGGCTGGGTCATATGGCAGTTCTATTTCTAGTTTTTTAAGGAACCTCGATACTGTTCTCCATAGTGGCTGTACCAATTCACATTATGACCAGCAGTGCAAGAGTGGTCCCTTTCCTCCACACCCTCTCCAGAATTTATTGTTTCTAGATTTTTTGATGATGGCCATTCTGAATGGTGTTAGATGATATCACATTGTACTTTTGATTTGCATTTCTCTAATGATTAATGATGTTGAACATTCTTTCATGTGTTTCTTGGCAGTCTGTATATCTTCTTTGGAGAAATGTCTATTTAGGTCTTCTGCCCAATTTTGGACTGGGTGGGTTTTTTGTTGTTGTTGTTGTTATTGAGCTGCATGAGCTGCTTATAAATTTTGGAGATTAATCCTTTATCAGTTGTTTCATTTGCAAATATATTCTCCCATTCTGAGGGTTGTCTTTTGGTCTTGTTTATGGTTTCCTTTGCTGTGCAAAAGCTTTGAAGTTTCATTAGGTCCCATTTGCTAATTTTTGTTTTTATTTCAAATTCTCTACGAGGTGGGTCAAAAAGGAGAGTGCTATGAATTATGTCATAGAGTGTTCTGCCTATGCTTTCCTCTAAGAGTTTGATAGTTTCTGACCTTACATTTAGGTCTTTAATCCATTTTGAGCTTATTTTTGTGTATGGGGTTAGGGAGTGATCGAATCTCATACTTTTACATATATATGTCCAGTTTTCCCAGTACCACTTATTGAAGGGGCTGTCCTTTCTCCACTGTGTATTCCTGCCTCCTTTATCAAAGATAAGGTGACCATATGTGCGTGGGTTTATCTCTGGGCTTTCTATCCTTTTCCATTGATCTATCTTTCTGTTTTTGTGCCAGTACCATACTGTCTTGATTACCCACCTTTGTAGTATAGTCTGAAGCCAGGGAGCCTGATTCTTTCAGCTCCATTTTTTGACTCAATATTGCTTTGGCTATTTGGGGTATTTTGTGTTTCCATAAAACTTGTGAATTTTTTTGTTCTAGTTCTGTGAAAAATGCCAGTGGTAGTTTGATAGGGATTGCATTGAATCTGTAGATTGCTTTGGGTTGTAGAGTCATTTTCACAATGTTGATTCTTCCAATCTTAGAACATGGTATATCTCTCCATCTATTTGTATCGTCTTTAATTTCTTTCATCAGTGTCTTATAATTTGCTGCCTAGAGTCCTTTTGTCTACTTAGGTAGGTTTATAGCTAGATATTTTATTCTTTTTGTTGCAATGGTAAATGGGAGTGTTTTCTTGATTTCACTTTCAGATTGTTCATCATTAGTGTATAGGAATGCCAGAGATTTCTGTGCATTAATTTTGTATCCTGCTACTTTACCAAATTCATTGATTAGCTCTAGTAGTTTTCTGGTAACATCTTTAGGATTCTCTATCTTGTCATCTGCAAACAGTGACAGCTTTACTTCTTCTTTTCTGATTTGGATTCCTTTTATTTCATTTTCTTCTCTGATTGCTGTGGCTATAACTTCCAAAACTATGTTGAATAAAAGTGGGAGAGGGGGTAACCTTGTCTTTTTCCTAATCTTAGTGGAAATGCTTTCAGTTTTTCACCATTGAGGTTGATGATGGCTGTGGGTTTGTTATATATGGCTTTATTTTGTTGAGGAAAGTTCTCTCTATGCCTACTTTCTGCAGGGTTTTTATCATAAATGGGTGTTGAATTTTCTCGAAAGATTTCTCTGCATCTATTGAGATGATGATATGGTTTTGCTCCTTCAATTTGTTAATATGGTGTATCAAGTTGATTGATTTGTGTATATTGAAGAATCCTTGCATTCTTGGAATAAATCCCACTTCATCATGGTGTATGATCCTTTTAATGTGCTCTTGGATTCTGTTTGCTAGTATTTTGTTCAGGATTTTTTCATCTATGTTCATCAGTGATATGGGCCTGTAGTTTTCTTTCTTTGTGACATCCTTGTCTGGTTTCGGTATCAATGTGATGGTGGACTTGTAGAATGAGTTTGGAAGTGTTCCTCCCTCTGCTATATTTTGGAAGAGTTTGAGAAGGATAGGTGTTAGTTCTTCTCTAAATGTTTGGTAGAATTCGCCTGTGAAGCCATCTGGACCTGGGCTTTTGTTTGTTGAAAGATTTTTAATCACAGTTACAATTTCAGTGCTTGTGATTGGTCTGTTCATATTTTCTATTTCTTCCTGATTCAGGCTTGGCAGGTTGTGCATTTCTAAGAATTTGTCCATTTCTTTCAGGTTGTCCATTTTATTGGCATAGAATTGCTTGTAGTAATCTCTCATGATCTTTTGTGTTTCTGCAGTGTCAGTTGTTACCTCTTTTTCATCTCTAATTCTATTGAGTTGAGTCTTCTCCCTTCTTTTCTTGATGAGTCTGGCTAATGGTTTATCAATTTTGTTTATCTTCTCAAAGAAGCAGCTTTTAGTTTTATTGATCTTTGCTATCGTTTCCTTCATTTCTTTTTCATTTATTTATGATCTGATTTTTATGATTTCTTTCCTTCTACTAACTGTGGGGATTTTTTGTTCTTCTCCCTCTAATTGCTTTAGGTGCAAGGTTAGGTTATTTTCTCAAAATGTTTCCTGTTTCTTAAGGTAGGTTTGTATTGCTATAAACTTCCCTCTTAGAACTGCTTTTGTTGCATCCCAAAGGTTTTCAGTCATCTTGTCTCCTTTGTCATTTTTTTCTAGGTATTTTTTAATTTCCTCTTTGATTTCTTCAGTGATAACTTCCTTATTAAGTAGTGTATTGTTTAGCGAGAATGTGCTTTAAATTTTGCATTTCTTTTCCTGTATTTGATATCTAATCCCATAGCATTGTGGTCACAAAAGGTACTTGATACAATTTCAATTTTCCTAAATTTACCAAGGCTCGATTTGTGACCCAGGATATGGCCTATCCTGGAGAATGTTACATGAGCACTTGAGAAAAATATGTATTCTGCTGTTTTTGGATGGAATGTCCTATAAATATCAGTTAAGTCCATCTTGTTTAATGTATCATTTAAAACTTGTGTTTCCTTATTTATTTTCATTTTGGATGATCAGTCCATTGGTGAAAGTGTGGTGTTAATGTTCCCTACTATGAATGTGCTACTGTCTATTACCCCTTTTATGGCTCTTAGTATTTGTCTTATGTATTGAGGTGCTCCTATGTTGAGTGCATAAAAATTTACAATCGTTATATCTTCTTCTTAGATTGATTCCTTGATCATTATGTAGTGTCCTCCTTTGTGTCTTCTAATAGTCTTTATTTCAAAATCCATTTGGTCAGATATGAGAATTGCTACTCCAGCTTTCTTTTGGTTTCCACTTGCATGGAATATCTTTTTCCATCCCCTCACTTTCAGTCTGTATGTGTTTCTAGGTCTGAAGTGGGTCTCTTGTAGACAGCATATATATGGGTCTTGTTTTTGTATCCATTCAGCTAATCTGTGTCTTTTGGTGGGAGCATTTATTCCATTTACATTTAAGGTTATTATCGATATGTATGTTCCTATTCCCATTTTCTTAATTGTTTTGGGTTCATTATTGTAGGTCTTTTCCTTCTCTTGTGTTTCCTGCCTAGAGAAGTTCCTTTAGCATTTGTTGTAAAGCTGTTTTGTTGGTGCTGAACTCTCTCAGCTTTTGCTTGTCTGTAAAGGTTTTAATTTCTCCATCAAATCTGAATGAGATCCTTGCTGTGTAGAGTAATCTTGGTTGCAGGTTTTTCTGCTTCATCCCTTTAGATATGTCCTGCCAGTCCCTTCTGGGTTGCAGAGTTTCTGCTGAAATATCAGCTGTTAACCTTATGGGGATTCCCTTGTGTGTTATTTGTTGTTTTCCCTTGCTGCTTTTAATGTTTTCTTTGCATTTAATTTTTGACAGTTTGATTATTTTGTGTCTTGGCATATTTCTCCTTTTATTTACCCTGTATGGGACTCTCTGTGCTTCCTGGATTTGATTAACTATTTCCTTTCCCATATTAGGGAAGTTTTCAACGATTATCTCTTCAAATATTTTCTCCGTCCATTTTTTTTTAACATCTTTATTGTGGTATAATTATTTTACAATGGTGTGTTAGTTTCTACCCCATAACAAATTGAATCAGTTATACATATACATATGTTCCCATATCTCTTCCCTCTTGCATCTCCCTCCCTCCCACTCTCCCTATTCCACCCCTCCAGGTGGTCACAAAGCACCGAGCCGATATCCCTGTGCCATGCGGCTGCTTCCCACTAGCTATCTACCTTACGTTTGTTAGTGTGTATATGTCCATGACTCTCTCGCCCTGTCACAGCTCACCCTTCCCCCTTCCCACGTCCCTTTCTTTTTTTCTTTTTCTTCTGGAACCCCTATAATTCGAATGTTGGTGCATTTAATGTTGTCCCAGATGTCTCTGAGACTGTCCTCAGTTTTTTTTTCTTTATTTTGCTCTGCAGTAGTTATTTCCAATATTTTATCTTCCAGGTCACTTATCCATTCTTCTGCCTCAGTTATTCTGCTATTGATCCCATCTAGAGTACTTTTAATTTGATTTATTGTGTGGTTCGTCATTGCTTGTCTCAACTTTAGTTCTTCTAGGTCCTTGTTAAATGTTTCTTACATTTTGTTTATTCTATTTCCAAGATTTTGTATCATCTTTACTATCATTATTCTGAATTCTTTTCCAGGTAGACTGCCTATTACCTCTTCATTTGTTAGGTCTGGTGGGTTTTTATCTTGCTCCTTCATCAGCGGTGTGTTTTTCTGTCTTCTCTTTTTGCTTATCTTACTGTGTTTGGGGTCTCCTTTTTGCAAGCTGCAGGTTTGTAGTTTCCGTTGTTTTTGGTGTCTGTCCCCAGTGGCTAAGGTTGTTTCAGTGGGTTGTTTATGCTTCCTGGTGGAGGGCACTAGTGCTTGTGTTCTGGTGGATGAGGCTGGATCTTGTCTTTTGGGTGGGCAGGTCCACATCTGGTGGTGTGTTTTGGGGTTTCTTTTGACTTATTATGATTTTAGGCTGCCTCTCTGATAATAGGTGGCATTGTGTTCCTGCCTTGCTAGTTGTTTGGCATAGGGTGTCCAGCACTGTAGCTTGCTGGTCGTTGAGTGAAGCTGGGTGCTGGTGTTGAGATGGAGATCTTTGGGAGATTTTCGCCGTTTGATGTTATATGGAGCTGGGAAGTCTCTTTTGGATCAGTGTCCTGAAGTTGGCTCTCCCACCTCAGAGGTACAGCACTGACTCCTGGCTGCAGCACCAAGAGCCTTTCATCCACACAGCTCAGAATAAAAGGGAGAAAATGTAGAAAGAAAGATAGAAAGAAAGAAAGAAAGAAAGAAAGAAAGAAAGAAAGAAAGGATAAAAGAAATAAAGTAGGGAGGGAGGGAGGGAGGAGTGATGGAAGGAAAGAAAGAAAGAAAGAAGATAAAATAAACTCAAATAAAGTAAGATAAAATAAAATAAAGTTATTAAAATAAAAAATATAACTATTAAGAAAAAAATATTTTTAAAGAAAAAAAATGTATGGATAGAACCCTTGGACAAATCGTAGAAGCAAAGCTATACAGACAAAATCTCACACAGAAGCATACATATACATACTCACAATAAGTGAAAAAGGGGAAAAAATCATAAATCTTGTTCTCAAAGTCCACCTCCTCAATTTGGGATGATTCGTTTTCTATTCATGTATTCCACAGATGCAGGGTACATCAAGTTGATTGTGAAGCTTTAATCCGTTGCTTCTGAGGCTGCTGGGAGAGATTTCCCTTTCTCTTCTTTGTTCTCACAGTTTGCAGGGTCTCAGCCTTGGATTTGGCCCTGCCTCTGCGTGTAGGTCGCCAGAAGGCATCTGTTCTTCCCTCAGAAAGGACGGGGTTAAAGAAGCAGCTGCTTTGGGAACTCTGGCTCACTCAGGTCGGGGAGAGGGAGGAGTACGGAGTGCAGGGTGAGCCTGCGGAGGCAGAGGCAGGCATGACGTTGCACCAGCCTGAGGCATGCCATGCGTTCTCCTGGGGAAGTTGCCCCTGGATCCCGGGACCCTGGCAGTGGCGGGCTTCACCGGCTCCCCGGAAGGGTGTGTGGATAGTTACCTGTGCTCGCACACAGGCTTCTTGGTGGTGGAAGCAGCAGCCTTAGTGGCTCATGCCCGTCTCTAGGGTCCACACTTTTAGCCACAGGTTGCAGCTCGCGCCTGTCTCTGGAGCTCCATTAAGCAACGCTCTTAATCCCCTCTCCTCACACACTAGGAAACAAAAAGGGAAGAAAATGTCTCTTGTCTCTTTGGCAGGTGCAGACTTTTCCCCGGACTCCCTTCTGGCTAGCCGTGGTGCACTAACCCCTTGTAGGCTGTGTTCACGCCACCAACCCCAGTCCTCTCCCTGTGCTGCGACTGAAGCCCAAGCCTCAGCTCCCAGCCCCGCCCACCCCAGCAGGTGAGCAGACAAGCCTCTTGGGGTGGTGGGTGCCAGTCGGCACCGATCCTCTGTGCAGGAACCTCTCCACTTTACCCTCCGCATCCCTGTTGCTGTGCTCTCCTCCACGGCTCCGAAGCTTTCGCCCTCCGCCACCTGCAATCTCCACTCATGAAGGGGCTTCCTAGTGTGTGGAAACATTTCCTCCTTCACAGCTCCCTGACACTGGTGCAGGTCCCATCCCTATCCTTTTGTCTGTTTATTCTATTTTTATTTTGCCCTACCCAGGTACATGGGGACTTTCTTGCCTTTGGGGAGGTCTGAGGTCTTCTGCCAGCATTCAGTAGGTGTTCTGTAGTTGTTCCACGTGTTGATGTATTTCTGGTGTATCTGTGGGGAGGAAGTTTATCTCCACGTCTTACTCTTCCACCATCTTCCCCTCATCCCACACTTTCAATTTCTGTACTTGTGATTGGTCTGTTCATATTATCTATTTCTTCTTGGTTCATTCTGGGAAGGCTGTACCTTTCTAGGAGTTTGTCCATTTCTTCTACGTTGTCCATTTTATTGCCATATAGTTGCTTGTAGCTGTGTTTTATAATCCTTTGTTTTTCTCCAGTGTTAGTTGTAACTTCTTTTTCCTTTCTAATTTTATTGATTTGTGCTCTCTCCCTTTTTTTCTTGATTAGTCTGTCTAAAGATTTATCAGTTTTATGTTCTCAAAGCACAAGCTTTTTGTGTTATTTATTTTTCCTATTATTTTCTTAATCTCTGTTTCATTTATTTCTAATCTGATCTTTATGATATCTTTCCTTCTACTAATTTTAGGCTTTGTTCTTTCTCTAGTTGCTTTAGGTGTAAGGATAGGTTGTTTATTTGACATTTTTCTTGTTTCCTGAAGTAAGATTGTATTTCTCTAAACTTCCCTCTTAGCACTGCTCTTGCTGTGTCCCATGGGTTTTGGATTGACGTGTTTTCATTGTCATTTGTTTCTAGGTATTTTATTGATTTCCTGTTTGATTTGTTCATTGACCCATTGGTTATTTAATAACATATTGTTTAGCTTCCATGTGTTTGTGATTATACGTTTTTTTCCCTATGTAATTGATTTCTAATCTCATATCATTGTGGTCAGAAAAGATGCTTGATATGATTTCATTTTTTAAAAATTTACCAAGGTTTCATTGTGATCCAAGATGTGATCTATCCTGGAGAATGTTCTGTGTGCACTTGAAAAGAATGTGTATTTTGTTGCTTTCAAAATGAATGTCCTATAAATATCAACTAAGTCTATTTGGTCTAATGTGTCCTTTAAGGCTTGTGTTTCCTTATTAATTTTCCGTCTGGATGATCTGTCCATTGGTGTAAGTGAAGTGTTAAAGTCCAACACTATTCTAAATCACAGCAAGATCTTTTTTTGATCCACCACCTAAAATAATGAAAATATAAGAAAAAATGAACATATAGGACCTAATTAAACTAAAAAGCTTTTGCACAGCAAAGGAAACCATAAACAAAATGAAAAGACAACCTTCAGATTAGGAGAAAATATTTTCAAATGAAGCAACTGATAAGAGATTAATCTCCAAAATATACAAATAGCTCACACAGCTAAATATCAAAGAAACAAACAACCCAATCTTATAATGGGCAGAAGACCTAAATAGACATTTATCCAAAGACATACAGATAGCCAAAAAACACATGAAAATATGTTCAACATCACTAATTAGTAGAGAAATGCAAATCAAAACTACAATGAGGTATCACCTCAAATGAGTCAGAATGGCCATCATCAAAAGTCTACAATCAATAAATTCTGGAGAGGCTGTGGAGAAAAGGGAACCCTCTTACACTGTTGGTGGGAATGTAAATTTGTACAACCACTATGGAGAACAGTATGGTGGTTCCTTAAAAAACTAAAAATAGAACTACCATTGACACAGGAATCCCACTCTTGGGCATATGTCTGGAAAAAACATAATTCAAAAAGATACATGCACCCCAATTTTCACTGCAGCACTATTTACCATAGCCAGGACATAGAAGAAACCTAAATGTCCATTGACAGATGAATAGACAAAGAAGATGTAGCACATATATACAATGGAATATTACTCTGCCATAAAAAGGAAAGAAAAATGACATTTTCAGTGACATGGATGGACCTAGAGATTGTCATACAGGGTGAAGTAAGTCAGAAAGAGAAAGACAAATATTGTATAATATTGCTTATATGTGGAATTTAGAAAAATGTTAAAGGGGAACTTATTTGCAAATCAGACATAGAGTCACAGATGTAGAAAACAATCTTATGGTTACCAAGGCAGGAAGTGGGGGTGGGAAAAATTGGGATATTGGGATTGACATATATACACTACTATATATAAAATAGAAAACTAATGAGAACCTACTATCTAGCACAGGGAACTCTACTCAGTACTCTGTGGTGAACTTAATGGGAAGGAAATCTAAAAAAGGTTGGATATATGTATATGTATAACTGATTCACTTTGCTGGACAGCAGAAACTAACACAGCATTGTAAAGCAACTATACTCCAATAAAAATTAATTTAAAAAATGAGTGTTTTCAAGGACTTGTGAAAATACATGAAAGCTACCAAATATATGTTGGTGACCCCTATCAGATTTTTTAAATTAAAAGTAAGAAATATTCAATTAAAATTTTAATATATAAAATTCATTAAAATTTAGTTAAAAAGTCTAAAACTTATATTAGTACAACACCAAGAATGAACCCTAATACAAACTATGGGCTTTGGGTGATAATAAGTTGTCAATGTTGTTCATTGATTGTAACAAAGGTACCACTCAGGTGTGGGATGTTGATGGTGGGGGAGGCTGTGCCTGTGTGTGAAGAGAGTGCATATGTGAACTCTTCACTTTCTGCTAAATTCTGCTGTGAAAATAAAATTCTATAAAATAAAGTCTATTTGTAAAATATTGTATTATACTTGAAAATAGTTTATTGGTTACAATTTCTCACTTTAAAAGAATTCACATATGTAGCAACTGTAGTCAACTAAGTTAAATTAGTTTCCTGTATCAAAATTCAAAAGTTAATAATAAAATCATCTCAAAGGTTTTACAGATATAAATAATATTTAAAACAGCATGGGATAGTTGTCTAATATTCTGTGAGAGATGGGCTCTCTAAAAAAATGTGGGTTTAGGGCCCATTAAATTCTTCATATGCCTGAATAGAGGCTTCTTGATATAATTACCCTGTAAGTAAACTGGAATGAGACACATAAACTCTGCTTCTCAGAATAAAACAGAGCTGGATTGTTGCTAGGCAGTCAGCCTCCTTTCCCAGTGCAACAATAATGTCTGCACTAACACTTGAAAATGTGAAATCAGCTGTGTCTACTTTCAAAATAAATAATTTTACTTTCAACATCTTACTATACAGCAAAATTAATTTCAGGTGTCCTAAGGAGTAAAATGTATCAAATTAAACTGCAGGTGACTAATTAATCTTCCAGTGGTAAAGGACTTCCTAAGTTTAAGCACTGCAAAATAATTGAAAAGAAAATATCTATATATATTAATGAGCAAGAAATATTAAAATTTAAAGCTTTGCTATATTATTTTGAAGTATTAACTTGTTAAAATTGTTTTCTAAAATAAACAACTCAATTGAAATTAGCTAAAGTCTTTCCTTGTTGAAAAACTATTTGGCTGTATGTGTGAAGATACTTAAGAATTACATAAACTTGGACCAAGTAATTTTCTTTTTTTGGATCAAGTAATTTTACTTCCAGAAATTTATCCTAAGAAAATATCAGAGGTGGATGCAAAGAGTTATGTTTAAAGGATTTATGGTCATATTATTTCCCATGAGCAATTTTTAAAACAACATATATTCAATATCAGGAAAATTATTAAATATATTATGGTATAGCCACATTATAAAATATCATGAAGTTATTTAAAAAATCATATTTTGAAGATTATTTGGTGTCATATAAAAATTAGGCATTGTGCAAAATCAGAAAAGGAAAATGGGAAACAAATGGATAAACTCAATTCTGTAAATTATACATATAAGTGTAGTAAAAAGGCTCAAATGTATAACCCAGAAAAATTTTTAGAAAGGTAATCTGTGAATGATAAAATTATAAGTAATTTTGCCATTGTTATTCTTTTGTTCATATTTTAAGTTTCCTGCAATGAGTACATATGGCTTATAGCATCAGAAATACAAATGTGTAAAAATTTCCAAGCTATATATAAAATCTATATATTATTGCAACAAAAAATTAGCTCTGATTTTGCTTTGGTTACTTTTTTGTGGTTACTAACAAAATGAGATTTGAGTTGGAGCAAGCAAGAGCAAAAGCTTTTCTTACTTTGATAATTTATCAAATGTAGGTAAATATCAATTTACCTTTCCCTGTGTCCTTTAAGGTGCTTTATGCCACTTCAGTTCCATCTGGCTACAAAACTAAATGGTCTATACAAATAAGAATATTATCCTATTTGAGAAGACACATTGTTGCTCTGATTAAAATGCAGAGCTGGTACCATGCATAAGAAGTTTATAGAAGAGGGTCAGATCAAGATGGTAGAGGAGCAGGAGTGGAGCTCACCTTCTGCCACAAATATATCAAAAATACATCTACATGTGGAACAATTGTCACAGGACATCTACTGAACACTGGCAGAAGACCTCAGACTTCCAAAATGGCAAGAAAGCCTCCACATAACTGGGTAGGACAAAACAAAAAGAAAAGAAAAAGAGAGATGAATCTGGATGGGACTTGTGCTCCTGGGAGGGAGCTATGAAAAAGGAAAAGTTTCCGTACTCTGGGAAGTCCCGTCACTGGTGAGGATATCAGCCAGGACAGAAGGGGAGCTTCAAAGCCTCAGAGGAGAGCACAGCAACTGGTTTACAGAGGGTGAAGTGCAGAGAGACCTGCATAGATGGTAAGTGCCACCCAGCACTCCCCAGCCTGAGACTCCCATCCACTAGGGTGGACAGCGGCTGCATGCTGAGGCTTGGGCTTTGTAGGTTAGACATGGGAGAGAGGACTGAGGTTTGCTGCGTGGAGACAGCTTGAGGAGGGTAGGTGCAGTGCACCACAACCAAGGGAGTACAGAAGGAGGCCTGGGTTCACCAGAGAGGCAGGGCACCATCGTTGAGCAGCATGCAAGGAGAGGTGTGGGCCTGCCGTGGGAGCTTCTTTCTCAGTGTGTGCTCTTAGGCAGCAAGGTACCACATACACAAACTCCCCGGGTGGGTGTGAGCTGCCACTGACAGCTCGGACTCCAGAAGGGGGCACAGACAGCTGCTGCTACTGAGGGTCCTGAGACTGGGAGCCAACCACTGTCCCTGCCTCCCTGGGAGTGTGTGTGGGCTATGCATCTGCATAACCCCTATCAAGGGGATAACAGCCAGCACATGCTGAGGAAAAGAGGACAAGCATCCAAAACCAAAACAGCCCTCATGCCAAAAACCATTAAACCCACACAAGTTATTCAAGGACATTCCTGCATACAAATAGACCACCAAGAATACCGTAGATGACTCTTTCTCCTAAATTCACAGAGTAAGGGAAATATAAGCAAAATAAAGAAGCAGAGGAACCACTCCCAGTTAAAAGACCAAGAGAATTCCCCTGAAGAAACAAACATTGAAACAGACCTCTTCACTCGAATAGACCCTGAGTTCAAAAAGGAGGTAATGAAAATACTGAAGGAATTAGGAAAGGCTATTGACAGAAGTGCATATTAATGTGAAAAGGAAATAGAAACTATAAGGAGGAGCCAAGAAAAATTAGAAAATGTATTTGGTGAGATGAAAGCTAAGCTAAAGGTAATGAATAGCAAAATTAATAATGCAGAAGATAGAATAAGTAATCTTAAGACAGAAAAATGGAAATTACCCAATCAAAACAGCAGACAGGAAGCCAAATTGAAAATAAAAAAGAAAGCAATATAAGAAACCTATGGGATAATGTAAAGCATCACAATCTATGTATAATAGAGATTCCAGAAGGTGAAGAAAGAGAAAAGAGAATTGAAATGCATTTGAAGATATTATGGCTGAAAACTTTGCTAACCTAAAGAAGGAAACAGATATACAGATACAGGAAACACAGAGGGTCTCAAACAAGATGAACCCAAACACACCTACACCAAGACATATTATAATAAAAATGGCAAAAGTTAAAGATAAAGAGAGGATTTTAAAGGCAGCAAGAGAAAAACAGAGTTAATTGCAAGGGAACCACCATAAGGCTATCTGCTGATTTCTCTACAGAAACAATGCAGGCCAGAAGGGAGTGGCAAAATATATTCAAAGTCTTGAAAGGGAAAAATCTGCAGTCTACAATACTCTACCCAGCAAGATTATCATTTAGAAGAGGAAGTGAAATAAATAATTTCTCAGACAAGCAAAAACCAAAAGAATACAGAAATAATAAACATATCTTAAAGGAAATATTGAAAGATCTTCTCTAAATAGAAAAGAAGCATGAAGATATAGGAAGGAAGGAGTCATAATTGGAAAGTGAATCACTTAAACTAACCAGTATAGAGATGAAAAAGAGGGGAAAAAACCCTATTTCTGAAAGTGGAGATAAATACAAGGAACAGCAAAAGCATGAACATGAAGATGTAAAAAAGGACATAAAAATCATAAAATGTGGAGAAGGAGAGTAAGAAAGTGCACATTTTTTTTAGAATGCATTTGAACCTATATGACTATCAGTCTAAGGCAAGTAGATATAGGAAGGGGTTAACATAATTGAAAAACAGGACAACCAGAAATCAAAAACATACAATAGATTCACAAAAATCAAAAAGAAGAGACCACAAGAATAAAATAAAAGGAAATCATCAAAACAGAAAAAGGAAAACAAAAAGAAAAGAAAGGAACAGAGAAGAATCAACTGGAAAACAAGGTTTAATATTGCAACACATACATATCAATAATTACATTAAATGTCAATGGACTGAATGCTCCAATCAAAAGACATAGAGTGGGAGACTGGATAAAAAAAAGAAAAGAGCCTACAATATGCTGCCTACAAGAGATCCACCTTAGGGCAAAGGACACACATAGATTTAAAGTGAGGGGATGGAAAATGATATTTCATGCAAACGGAAATGAAAAGAAAGCAGGAGTTGAAATACTCAGACAAAATAGACTGTAAAGCAAAGGCTATACAGAAAGATAAAGAAGGACGCTATATAATAATAAAAGGATCAATACAAGAAGAGAATTTTACACTTGTCAACATATATGCACCTAACATAGGAGCACCCAAATACATAAAACAAATACTAATGAACATGAAGGGAGAAATTGATGGGAATACAATAATAGTAGGAGACTTTAACACCCCATTCACATCAGTGGACAGATCTAGACAGAAAATCAATAAGGCAACAGTGATCCTAAATTACACAATAGAACAATTAGACTTAATTGATATTTTTTCAGGGCGTTATATATTAAAAAAAATCCAGAATACACATCATTTTCAAGTGAACATGGAATATTTTCTTGGATTGACAACATACTAGGACACAAAACTAACCTCAACAAATTTAAGAATAGAGAAATTATTTCAAGCATCCTTGGACCACAACCGCATGAAACTAGAAATCAACCACAAGAAAAGAAATGAGGAAAAAAAAAAAAAACGATTACATGGAGACTAAACATGCTACTAAAACTCCAATGGGTCAACAAAGAAAGCAAAATGGAAGTTAAAAAATACCTTGAAAAAACGACAATGAAAACACAGCCATACAAAATCTATGAGATGTAGTAAAAGCAGTCCTTAGAGGGAAGTTCATAGTGATACAGGCCTTCCTCAAAAACAAGAAAAATCTCAAATAAACAACATAACCTACCACCTAAAAGAATTATAAAAAAGAGGAACAAACAAAACCTAAAGTCAGCAGAATGAAGGAAATAATGAAGATCACAGAGGAAATAAATAAAACAGGGATTTAAAAAAACACATGAAATATCAATAAAACCAAGAGCTGGTTCTTTGAGTAAACAAAATTGACAAACCTCTGTCCAGGCTCACCAAGAAGAAAAGAGAGAAAACCCAAATAAATAAAATAAGAAATGAAAAAGAAGAAATCTCAACTGATACCACAGAAATACAAAAAAAAAAAACATAAGAGAATACTATGAACAATTATATGCCAACACATTTGACAATCTAGAAGAAATGGAAAACTTTCTAGAAACATACAGCCCACCAAAACTGAATCAAGAAGACATAGGGGCTTCCTGGTGGTGCAGTGGTTGAGTCTGACTGCCGATGCAGGGGACACAGGTTTGTGCCCTGGTCCAGGAAGATCCCACATGCTGCAGAGCGGCTGGGCCCATGAGCCGTGGCTGCTGAGCCTGCACGTCCGGAGCCTGTGCTCCGCAATGGGAGAGGCCACAGCAGTGAGAGGCCCATGCACGGCAAAAAAAAACAAAAAAAACAAAAAAAAGAAGAAATAGATAATTTGAACAGACTGATCACTAGAAATGAAATACAATCTGTAAAAAAGAAAAACAAACTCCCTACAAACAAAAGTCCAGGACCAGATGGCTTCACAGGCAAATTCTACCAAGCATACAAAGAAGAACTTATATCAATACTTCTCAAAATCTTCCAAAAGGTTAAAAAGGAGGGAACTCACCCAAAGAGATTCTATTAAGCCACCATCACCCTGATACACAAATCAGACAAAGATAACACAAAAAAAGAAAGCTTCAGGCCAATATCATTGATGAATATAGATATAAAAAAATTTCAACAAAATATTAGCAAACTGAATCTAACGACACATGGAAAAGATCATACACCATGACCAAGTGGGATTAATCCCAAGTTCACAAGGATGGTTCAACGTTCACAGATCGATCAATGTAATACACCACATTAACAAAAGAAAAGTCAAAAACCACATGATCCTCTCAATAGATGTACAAAAAGCATTTGACAAAATTCAACATCAATTCTTGATAAAAACTCTTACTAAAGTGGGTATACAGGGAACATATCTCAACATAATAAAATCCATCTATGAAAAACCCACAGCTAATATAATACTCAACAGTGAAAATCTGAAAGCCTTCCTGCTAAAATCTGGAACAAGACAAGGATGCCCACTCTCACCACTTCTATTCAACGTAGTATTGGAAGTCCTAGCCTTAGCAATCAGACAAGAAAAAGAAATAAAAGATATCCAAACTGGAAGGGAAGAGGTAAAATTGTCACTATATGCAGATGTCTTGATACTATATGTAGAAAAACTTAAGGACTCTACACAACAACTACTAGATCTAATAAATGAATTCAGCAAAGTACCAGGATAAAAGATTAACATTCAGAAATAAGTTGCAAAAAAAAAAAAAAAAAAAGAAAGAAAAAAGAATGCTGTTGCATTTCTTTACACTAAGAATGAAATATCAGACAGGGAGTGTTAAAAATATATATATATATCAAAAAATCACCTTTTAAATTGCAGCAAAAAAACAAAAATCCTAGGAATAAACCTGACCAAGGATGTAAAAGACTTAGACACTGAGAAATATAAAACATTAATAAAGGAAATTAGAGAGGACTCAAAGAAATGGAAAGATATCCCATGCTCTTGGATTGGAAGAATTAATATTGTTAAAATGGCAATATTACCCAAAGCAATCTACAGATTTAATATGATCCCTATCAAATTACTCATGACGTTTTTCACAGAGCTAGAACAAATAAACCAAAAAATTACATGGAACCCTAAAAGACCCAGGATTGCCAAAACAACTCTGAGGGAAAAAAAACAAACCAGGAGACATAACTTTCCCAGACTTCAGACAATACTACAAAGCTACAAGAATCAAAACAGAGTGGTATTGGTACAAAAACAGACATATGGATCAATGGAAGAGAATAGAGAGCCCAGAAGTAAATCCACACATCTATGGTCAGTTAATCTTTGGCAAAGGTGGCAGGCATATAAAATGGGAAAAAGACAGTCTCTTCAGCTAGTGGTGCTGGGAAAGTTGGACAGCTACATGTAAATCAATGAAGTTAGATCACATCGTCATTCCATGCATGAAAATAAACTCAAAATGGCTAAAAGACTTAAAGGTAATACAATACACCATAAAACTCCTAGAAGAGGGCATAGGCAAAACATTCTGTGACATAAATCATACAAATGTTTTCTTAGAGTCTCCCAAGGCAATAGAAATAAAAACAAAAATGAGCAAATGGGACCTAATGAAACTTACAAGCTTTTGCACATCAATGGAAACCATTAAAAAAATGAAAGTATTACCTACAGAATGGGAGAAAATATTTTCAAATGATGAGACCAACAAACACTTAATCTCCAAAATATACAAAAGACACATACAACTCAACAACAAAAAAACATACAACCCAGTCAGAGTGCAGGGAGAGGACTGGGGTTGGCAGCTTGAACATAGCCTGAAGGGGTTAGTGCACCACGCCTAGCCAGGAGGGAGTCTGGGGAAAAGTCTGCACCTGCCGAAGAGGCAAGAGACGTTTTCTTCCCTCTTTGTTTCCTGGTGCGCAAGGAGAGGGGTTTAAGAGCACTGCTTAAAGGAACTCCAGAGATGGACGTGAGCCATGGCTAAAAGCATGAACCCCAGAGATGGGTGGGAGACGGTAAGGTTGCTGCCGCCACCAAGGGGTCTGTGTGCGAGCACAGGTCACTATCCACACACCTCTTCCATGGAGCCTGTGCAGCCAGCCACTGCCAGGTTCCCGGGATCCAGGGACAACTTCCCCGGGAGAATGCACGGCGGGCCTCAGGTTGGTGCAATGTCACGCCAGCCTCTGCCGCTGCAGGCCCGCACCGCACGCAGTGCCCCTCCCTCCCCCCCCGGCCTGAGTGCACCAGAGTCCCTGAATCAGCGGCTCCTTTAACCCTGTCGTCTCTGAGCAAAAAACAGACGCCCTCCAGCGACCTACATGCAGAGGCAGGGCCAAATCCAAAGCTGAGCCCCTGTGAGCTGTGAGAACAAAGAAGAGAAAGGGAAATCTCTCCCAGCAGCCTCAGAAACAGCGGATTAAAGCTCCACAATCAACTTGATGTACCCTGCATCTGGGGAATACATGAATAGACAACAAGTCATCCCAAATTGAGGAGGTGGGCTTCGAGAGCAAGATCTATGATTTTTTCCCCTTTTCTTCTTTTTGTGAATGTGTCTGTGTATGCTTCTGTGTGAGATCTTGTCTGTATAATTTTGCTTCCACCATTTGTCCTAGGGTTCTATCCGTCCATGGTTTTTTAAAAATTTTTTTCTTAATAATTAATTTTAATTTTAATAACTTTATTACACTTTACCTTTGCTCTTTCTTTCTTTCTTTCCTTCCTTCCTTCCCTCCTTTAGACAAAGAATCATCCCAAATTGAGGAGGTGGTCTCTGAGAGCAAGATTTATGAGTTTTTCCCCTTTACCTCTTTTTGTGAGGGTGTATGTGTATGCTTCTGTGGGAGATTTTGTCTGTATAGCTTTGCTTCCAACATTTGTCCTAAGGTTCTATCCGTCCCCTTTTTTTTTTCTAAATAAGTATTTTTAATTCAATAACTTTATTATATTTTATTTTACTGTATCTTCTTTCTTTCTGTCTTTTTTCCTTCTTTTCCTCCTTCCTTCCTTCCTCCCTCCCTCCCTCCTTTCTTTCCTTCTTGCCTTCTTTCCTTGTTTCTTTCTTTCTTTCTTTCTTTCTTTCTTTCTTTCTTTCTTTCTTCCTTCCTTCCTTCCTTCCTTCCCTCCTTTCTTTCTTTCTTCATACTTCTACTAATTCTCTCTACTTTTTCTTCCTTTAATTCTGAGCTGTGTGGATGAAAGGCTCTTGGTGCACCAACCAGGAGTCAGGGTTCTGCCTCTGAGGTAGCAGAGCCAACTTCAGGACACTGGTCAACAAGAGAGCTCCCAGCACCACATAATATCAAACAGCGAAAATCTCCCAGAGACCTCCATCTTAACAACAGTACCCAGCTTCACTCAATGACCAGCAACCTACAGTGCTGGACAACCTATGCCAAACAACTAGCAAAACAGGAACACAGCCCCACCCATTAGCAGAGAGGCTGCCTAAGATCATAATAAGGCCACAGACACACCAAAACACACCACCAGATGTGAACCTGCCCACTAGAGAGACAAGATCCAGCCTCATCCACCACAACACAGGCACGAGTCCCCTCCACCAGGAAGCCTACACAACCCACTGAACCAACCTTAGCCACTGGAGACAGACATCAAAAACAGCGGGAACTAAGAACCTGCAGGCTGCAAAAAGGAGACCCCAAACACAGTAAGATAAGCAAAATGAGAAGACAGAAAAACACACAGCAGATAAAGGAGCAAGATAAAAATGCAACAGACTTAACAAATGAAGAGGAAATAGGCAGTCTACCTGAAAAAGAATTCAGAATAATGATAGTACGGATGATCAGAAATCTTGGAAGTAGAATGGACAAAATGCAAGAATCAGTTAACAAGGACCTAGAAGAACTAAAGATGAAACAAGCAACGATGAACAACACAATAAATGAAATTAAAAGTACTCTAGATGGGATCAATAGCAGAATAACTGAGGCAGAAGAACGGATAAGTGACCTGGAAGATAAAATAGTGGAAATAACTACTGCAGAGCAGAATAAAGAAAAAAGAATGAAAAGAACTGAGGACAGTCTCAGAGACCTCTGGGACAACATTAAACGCACCAACATTCGAATTATAGGGGTTCCAGAAGAAGAAGAGAAAAAGAAAGGGACTGAGAAAATATTTGAAGAGATTATAGTTGAAAACTTCCCTAATATGGGAAAGGAAATAGTTAATCAAGTCCAGGAAGCACAGAGAGTCCCATACAAGATAAATCCAAGGAGAAATACGCCAAGACACATATTAATCAAACTGTCAAAAAGTAAATACAAAGAAAGCATATTAAAAGCAGCAAGGGAAAAACAACAAATAACACACAAGGGAAACCCCATAAGGTTAACAGCTGATCTCTCAGCAGAAACCTTACAAGCCAGAAGGGAGTGGCAGGACATACTGAAAGTGATGAAGGAGAAAAACCTGCAACCAAGACTACTCTACCCAGCAAGGATCTCATTCAGATTTGATGGAGAAATTAAAAACTTTACAGACAAGCAAATGCTGAGAGAGTTCAACACCACCAAACAAGCTTTACAACAAATGCTAAAGGAACTTCTCTAGACAAGAAACACAAGAGAAGGAAAAGACCTATAATAACGAACCCAAAGCAATTTAGAAAATGGGAATAGGAACATACATATTGATAATTACCTTAAAAGTAAATGGAATAAATGCTCCCACCAAAAGACACAGATTGGCTGAATGGATACAAAAACAAGACCCTTATATATGCTGTCTACAAGAGACCCACTTCAGACCTAGAGACACATACAGACTGAAAGTAAGGGGATGGAAAAAGATATTCCATGCAAATGGAAACCAAAAGAAAGCTGGAGTAGCAATTCTCATATCAGACAAAATAGACTTTAAAATAAGGACTATTAGAAGAGACAAAGAAGAACTGCAAAATGATCAAGGGATCGATCCAAGAAGAAGATATAACAATTGTAAATATTTATGCACCCAACATAGGAGCACCTCAATATATAAGGGAAATACTAACAGCCATAAAAGGGGAAATTGACAGTAACACATTCATAGTAGGGGACTTTAACACCCCACTTTCACCCATGGACAGATCATCCAAAATGAAAATAAAAAAGGAAACACAAGCTTTAAATGATACATTAAACAAGATGGACTTAATTGATATTTATAGGACATTCCATCCAAAAACAACAGAATACACATTTTTCTCAAGTGCTCACGGAACATTCTCCAGGACAGATCATATCTTGGGTCACAAATCAAGCCCTGGTAAATTTAAGAATATTGAAATTGTATCAAGCATCTTTTCCGACCACAACGCCATGAGACTAGATATCAATTACAGGAAAGATCTGTAAAAAATACAAACACATGGAGGCTAAACAATACACTACTTAATAACGAAGTGATCACTGAAGAAATCAAAGAGGAAATAAAAAAATACCTAGAAACAAATGACAATGGAGACACAACGACCCAAAACCTATGGGATGCAGCAAAAGCAGTTCTAAGGGGGAAGTTTATAGCAATACAAGCCCACCTTAAGAAACAGGAAACATCTCGAATAAACAACCTAACCTTGCACCTAAAGCAATTAGAGAAAGAAGAACAAAAAAACCCCAAAGCTAGCAGAAGGAAAGAAATCATAAAAATCAGATCAGAAATAAATGAAAAAGAAATGAAGGAAACAATACCAAAGATCAATAAAATTGAAAGCTGGTTCTTTGAGAAGGTAAACAAAATAGATAAACCACTAGCCAGACTCATCAAGAAAAAAAGGGAGAAGATTCAAATCAATAGAATTAGAAATGAAAAAGGAGAGGTAACTGACACTGCAGAAATAAAAAAGATCATGAGAGATTACTACAAGCAATTCTATGCCAATAAAATGGACAATCTGTAAGAAATGGACAAATTCTTAGAAATGCACAACTTGCCAAGACTGAATCAGGAAGAAATAGAAATTATGAACAGGCCAATCACAAGCACTGAAATTGAAACTGTGATTAAAAATCTTCCAACAAACAAAAGCCCAGGACCAGATGGCTTCACAGGCGAATTCTATCAAACATTTAGAGAAGAGTTAACACCTATCCTTCTCAAACTCTTCCAAAATATAGCAGAGGGAGGAACACTCCCAAATTCCTTTTATGAGGCCACCATCACCTTGATACCAAAACCAGACAAGGACGTCACAAAGAAAGAAAACTACAGGCCAATATCACTGATGAACATAGATGCAAAAATCATCAACAAAATACTAGCAAACAGAATCCAACAGCACATTAAAAGGATCATACACCATGATCAAGTGGGGTTTATTCCAGGAATGCAAGGATTCTTCAATGTACGCAAATCTATCAAAGTGATAAGCCATATTAAAAAATTGAAGGAGGAAAACCATATGATCATCTCAATAGATGCAGAAAAAAGCTTTTGACAAAATTCAACACGCATTTATGATAAAACCCTGCAGAAAGTAGGCATAGAGGGAACTTTCCTCAACATAATAAGGGCCATATAGGACAAGGCCACAGCCAACATCATCCTCAATGGTGAAAAACTGAAACCATTTCCACTAAGATCAGGAACAAGACAAGGTTGCCCACTCTTACTGCTCTTATTCAACATAGTTTTGGAAGTTTTAGTCACAGCAAACAGAGAAGAAAAGGAAATAAAAGGAATCCAAATCGGAAAAGAAGAAGTAAAGCTGTCACTGTTTGCAGATGACATGATACTATACATAGAGAATCCTAAAGATGCTACCAGAAAACTACTAGAGCTAATCAATGAATTTGGTAAAGTAGCAGGATACAAAATTAATGCACAGAAATGTCTGGCATTCCTATATACTAATGATGAATAATCTGAAAGTGAAATCAAGAAATCACTCTCATTTACCATTGCAACAAAAAGAATAAAATAAAATAAAATATCTAGGACACCCTTTTCAATATGTGGTGTTGGGAAAACTGGACAGATACATGTAAAAGTATGAGATTAGATCACTCCCTAACACCATACACAAAAATAAGCTCAAAATGGATTAAAGACCTAAATGTAAGGTGCTGGGAAAACTGGACAGATACATGTAAAAGTATGAGATTAGATCACTCCCTAACACCATACACAAAAATAAGCTCAAAATGGATTAAAGACCTAAATGTAAGGTGCTGGGAAAACTGGACAGATACATGTAAAAGTATGAGATTAGATCACTCCCTAACACCATACACAAAAATAAGCTCAAAATGGATTAAAGACCTAAATGTAAGACCTAAATGTAAATCAAACTCTTAGAGGAAAACATAGGCAGAACACTCTATGACATAAATCACAGCAAGATCCTTTCTGACCCACCTCCTAGAGTAATGGAAATAAAAACAAAAATAAACAAATGGGACCTAATGAAACTTCAAAGCTTTTGCACAGCAAAGGAAACCATAAAGAAGACCAAAAGACAACCCTCAGAATGGGAGAACATATTTGCAAATGAAGCAACTGACAAAGGATTAATCTCCAAAATTTACAAGCAGCTCATGCAGCTCAATATCAATAAAACAAACAACCCAATCCAAAAATGGGCAGAAGACCTAAATAGACATTTCTCCAAAGAAGATATACAGACTGCCAACAAACACGTGAAAGAATGCTCAATATCATTAATCATTAGAGAAATGCAAATCAAAATTACAATGAGATATCATCTCACACTAGTCAGAATGGCCATCATCAAAATATCTAGAAACAATAAATGCTGGAGAGGGTGTGGAGAAAAGGGAACACTCTTGCACTGCTGGTGGGAATGTGAATTGGTTCAGCCACTATGGAGAACAGTATGGAGGTTCCTTAAAAAACTACAAATAGAACTACCATATGACCCAGCAATCCCACTACTGGGCATATACCCTGAGAAAACCAAAATTCAAAAAGAGTCATGTACCAAAATGTTCATTGCAGCTCTGTTTACAATAACCCGGAGATGGCAAAAACCTAAGTGCTTCTTTCTCCATTCATCATCGGATGAATGGATAAAGAAGATGTGGCACATATATACAATGGAATATTACTCAGCCATAAAAAGAAATGAAATTGAGCTATTTGTCATGAGGTGGATAGACCTAGAGTCTGTCATACAGAGTGAAGTAAGTCAGAAAGAAAAAGACAAATACCGTATGCTTACACATATATATGGAATTTAAGCAGACAGAAAAATGTCATGAAGAAACTAGGCGTGAGACAGGAATAAAGACACAGACCTAGTGGAGAACGGACTTGAGGATATGGGGAGGGGGAAGGGTGAGCTGTGACAGGGAGAGAGAGAGTCAAGGACATATACACACTAACAAATGTAAGGTAGATAGCTAGTGAGAAGCAGCCGCATGGCACAGGGATATCGGCTCGGTGCTTTGTGACCACCTGGAGGGGTGGGATAGGGAGGGTTGGAGGGAGGGAGACGCAAGAGGGAAGACATATGGGAACATATGTATATGTATAACTGATTCACTTTGTTATAAAGCAGAAACTAACACACCATTGTAAACCAATTATACCCCAATAAAGATGTTAAAAAAAAAACAGCATACAAGCCAATCAGAAAATTGGCAGAAGGCCTTAATACACATTTCTCCAAAGAAGACATACAGATGGCTGTAGGCACAGGAAAATATGCTCAACATCACTAATTAATAGAGGTCAGAATGGCCATCAATAAAATGTCTACAAATAACAAATGTTAGAGAGGGTGTGGAGAAAAGGAACCCTCCTACACTGTTCGTGGGAAGCGAAGTTGGTGCAGCCACTAGGGAGAACAGTATGGAGGTTCCTCAGAAAACTAAAAATAGAATTACCATATATCCAGCAATTCCACTCCTGGGCATATACTGGGATAAAGCTATCATTCAAAAAGATACATGCTTAAAATGGATAACCAACAAGGACCTACCCTATAGCATAGAGAACTCTGCTCAATCTTATGTAACAACCTAAATGGTAAAACAATTTTAAAAAGAATAGATACATGTGTGTATATATATATATATATATATATATATATATATATATATATATATGAATCACTTTGCTGTACACCTGAAACTAACACAACATTGTTAATCAACTGTACTCTAATATAAAATAAAAAGCTATAAAATTAAAAGATTGACCTTTGAAAAAGATACATGCACCCCTATGTTCATAGCAATAGTATTCACAGTAGCCAAAACATGGAAACAACCTAAATATCCACTGACAGAGGAATGGATAAAGAAGATGTGGTACATATCTGCAATGGATACTACTCAGCCATAAAAAGAATTAAATAATGCCATTGGTGGCAACATGGATGCAACTAGAGATTATCATACTGAGTGAAGTAAGGCAGAAAGAGAAAGACAAATACAATATGATATCACATGCCAGATGCAGAATCTAAAATATGGCACAAATGAGCATATCTATAAAACAGAAATAGACTCACAGACATAGAGATCAGACTTGTCATTGCCAAAGGGAAGGAGGGAAGGGAGAGGGATGGACTGGGAGTTTGGGGTTGGTAAATGCAAACTATTACATTTAGAATGGATAAACAACAAGGTCCTACTGTATAGAACAGAGAACTATATCCAATCTCCTGGGATAATCCATAATGGAAAACAATATTAAAAAAATAAGGTATATATGTGTGTTAGTGAGTCACTTTGTTGTACAGCAGAGATGGGCACAACATTGTAAATCAACTATACTTCAATAAAAATGAATAGATGAATAAATAGATAATTGAAAAAGGAAATTTATAGAAAATACAATCTTTGAAGATATGTGTGTACAAAAATGGTATGTACAAACACTGCTTACAAACACATAATAATATCAATTTGTTAATACACCATGCAAATATGTGTATGTTGCATATGCATGCACATACGTGTACATGGGTTCAGTATTTTTAAGCTAGGTTTCATATCAGAGCCGTCTATAGGCCTTCTGAAAAATATTCATGCCTAGGTCTCAACATTCCTGATAATTACTTAAAAAGCTAAAAAAATGGACTCAGCTATAACAAAGGTCAAGTTTGTTTTATGATATTTCCAATATATATTTAATAAGCCAATTTACTCCATGCTTTAAAACTAGGAAGAAAAAATAATTGTCATTATTATCAGGGTTTGGCACACATGATATTAGGAAGTATTGGTCTCTATTTTATCTTCCAGGCAGGGACAATCAACTATATAAGCTCATTGTGAGAACTATTAGGGGAAAAAACTTACCATGAATAGAAATTTTAATGGCCATACACTATGTCTAGGCACTGTACTAAAATCTCTACATGTATAATATTGTTTAAGCTTTATTGAAAACCTGCAAGATATTTACTATTATGCACAGTTTACAGATAAAGCAATCAAGGATCTGCAAATTTAATTAATCTGTTGAAATTCAGGTGATGACTGGCAGAACTCAAGAGAACAAGGTCAACACTATATAGCTTCCTGCGCGTATTCTTCAAGGCAGGGACAATACAAAAGAATGGTATTAGGAGGCCTTAACCTCCAATCAGCTGTCCCAGTGAGCATACTAAGTCAAAGTAGAGGAATTTTTATGCAAAATTGGCTCCAGGACAAATATTTTAGCCTTCTCTTTCTAACCAAATTGTCAGATTTCCTGTGAAACAATTCTGACACCATCATTTCCTGCAAGAGAAGTGATTTTATATCACACTGTTTTTGTATAATACCTTACTCTTATAAGCAACACTATATTATTTATCTTATTTGGTAATTTAACCAGAATTTACTCAGCAACTATATCGTTTTTTAAAATATTGATTTCCTAGAAAAAAAAAACCAAAACTCTCCTTTATTTACAGCAGTCAATGGAGAACAGGACTGGCAATTCTAAGACCTGGTATCTAGTGTTAATTTACTGGCTACCTGGCCCTTAGAAATCAGGCATTGTCAAGACTGCTATGGTAGAACTCAGAATTATAGTAAGAGTCCACAGGTTAGTGCCTTAGGCTTTGTCACTGTGGGGGCCAACCAATCTCCCCCTGTGCTAGTCAAACATGGCTGCCGAGGCACACTGCTTTGACATTTCAGATTGAAAGATGAGGCTGACTTATTTATTAGTTTCCTATAATGTGATCTACTTCTGAAAATAAACTGATTTCCCTTAAGTGATCAAATATGTAAATCAAAATTACTACTCCACAAGAGACATTTGGATACTATTATTTTATACATACCATTGAAAATGCAGGATAAGTTTATTCTCTGTTGAAGCTCAACTAGCTTAATAACATTCTATACTTCTTATTCAATTAGCACTATATTAACTTACCTAATAAAATTCTATGCACACAGTGGGTACTTGGTACATATTTAATAGATAAATATTTTTAAAATATCAAATAAAAGCTTTGAGACACTGAGTAATACATTAATATACTTAATCATCCTCATCTGTAACTCACAACAATTATAATATGCAAATATGACCTTGTACTGTTCTTGATTATTAATATGCTATTACACAGACTGAATATACTGCTTCCCTCTCTGGGATCGTTTCCCCTCTATGGATTTCTCTATTCATATAAGGTTTTGAAAATTTTGATCTGTAAAGCAAATATTTTCTCAGACGCTGTTATCACCCTGATCACACATAGCATTATGTGTCTATTAAACAATCTGTACAAGTTTCTCATTGAATAGGCAAGAATATATCAAAGAAATTTAAATACTAAAGATAGAGCTCTCTTAAATAAATGAGCCCCCCCAAAAATTGCTCCATGGAGATGAGTTACATCCCACAGGTAAACTAGTGATCTGTATCCCACTGGCATAGCTCTTTACATGTATAACTAGCTTTCATGGTTCTTGTCTTAAATAGTACTGAAATACAAAAGTGGAAAGGAGATCTGATATATATGCACTGTTTATTTGAGGGACAGAAGCTTAATATTAAAAATATCTTTGTTTCTTTGTTGTACAGTTATGTTCTTTGAAAAGACCTATGTTCAATATTTTTCTTAAATATAATAAATCAAAAATTTATTTATTTTTTAAAATTTATTATTTTAAATGTATTTTTAAATTTATTATTCACCAGCAATTTAAACAATATTATCTCATATTCAAACTAAATCTACAAAGTAGCTATATAATTATGCTGAGAAACTGAGGCCCAGAGGTTAATTTTTTGCCCCAAATTACACAGCTAGTCAATAGCATAGGTAAGATTCAAACTCATGACTATCTAACTGCAAAGTCCATACTATCTGCATCATTTCATACTGTTGTAGGTTAATAAATTAAGTGCAATGAATAATTATGCTGTAAAGAATTAAATCTGGAAAGAAAGGGAAAGAGCCTCTTAACTATAATATAGAACCTTCATACATTTAGTGCAGTTGTTCAAATGTATTCATATTCTCAGAATAAAAATTATTTTAAAGTATTCTTACAAAAATCAGCATTAAAAACAAGATTGACTCGCATATCATCAATAATTTTGTATACTTACTATTTCTCCTAATTCTTCACTCTTCCAAACCATTAGCAATTGTAAATGATGTGTCCAGGCAATAAATTATAGTTGAAACTATATGACTTCACCTATTATGTATTTAAAACTTATACTAAATAATAAATAGAATAAAATATTAAAATAAAATATCATTCTAGAAAAAATTAAATTGTCTGTATACTGCTCTAAGTAAGGTTATTTGGCAGCATATAATTAGTAAGGTATAACATACAGATTGATGAGAAACCAGGTGTAGAACACATGAAATTCTAACGTACTGGGATATTTACTTATCTGCCTCATTCAGTTGACAGAGAATAACAAAACTGTATATATTACACATATATAACTATATATAGTTAGAAATAGGACATATAAGCTTTGTTAAGCAATTCTAATACATGAAAACTCACATTTATGACATCTATAAGGGAGAAGATTTCCTTCAAATGGAATGATTTTTATCCCAGTATTTTGGTAAAAAATTTTTTAACATCTTTATTGGAGTATAATTGCTTTACAATGGTGTGTTAGTTTCTGCTTTACAACAAAGTGAATCAGTTATACATATACATACATACCCATATATCTCTTCTCTTGCATCTCCCTCCCTCCCACCCTCCCTATCCCACCCCACTAGGTGGTCACAAACCACCCAGCTGATCTCCCTGTGCTACGCAGCTGCTTCCTACCAGCTATCTATTTTAAGTTTGGTAGTGTATATATATCCATGCCACTCTCTCACTTTGTCACAGCTTACCATTCCCCCTCCCCATATCCTCAAGTTCATGCTCAAGTAGGTCTGTGTATTTATTCCTAACTTACCCCCAGGCACTACATGATATATTTTTTCTTACATTCCATATATATGTGTTAGCATACAGTATTTCTTTTACTCTTTTTGACCCACTTCACTCTGTATGACAGGCTCTATGTCCATCCATCTCAACACAAACAACTCAATTTCATTTATTTTCATGGCTGAGTAATATTCCATTGTATATATGTGCCATATCTTCCTTATCCATTTATCTGTTGATGGACACCCAGGCTGCTTCCATGTGCTGGATATTACAAATAGAGCTGCAATGAACATTTTGGCACATAACTATTTTTGAATTATGGTTTTCTCAGGGTATATGCCCAGTAGTGGGATTGCTGGGTTGTATGGTAGTTCTATTTTTAGTTTTTTAAGGAATCTCCATACTATTCTCCATAGTGGCGATAACAATTTAAATTCCCACCAACAGTGCAAGAGGGTTCCCTTTTCTCCACACACTTGCCAGCATTTATTGTTTCTAGATATTTTGGTGTGTGTGTGTGTGTTTATTTTATTTTATTGTGGTACGAGGGCCTCTCACTGTTGTGACCTCTCCCATTGCAGTGCACAGGCTCCAGACACGCAGGCTTAGCAGCCATGATCATGGGCCCAGCTGCTCCACGGCACGTGGGATCTTCCTGGACCAGGTCACGAACCCTTGTCCCCTGCATCGACAGGCAGCTTCTCATCCACTGCACCACCAGGGAAGCCCTGTTTCTATATTTTTTGATGATGGACATTCTGACCAGTGTGAGATGATATCTCATTGTAGTTATTATTTGCATTTCTCTAATGATTAATGATGCTTAGCATTTTTTCATGTGTTTGTGGGCAATCTGTATATCTTCTTTGGTGAAATGTCTAAAAAGGTCTTCTGCCCACTTTTGGACTGAGTTCTTTCTTTCTTTGATATTGAGCTGCATGAGTTGCTTGTAAATTTTGGAGATTAAACTTTTGTCAGTTGCTTCATTTGCAAATATTTTCTCTCATTCTAAGGGTTGTCTTTTGGTCTTGTTTATGGTTTCCTTTGCTGTGCAAAAGCTTTTAAGTTTCATTAGGTCCCATTTGTTTATTTTTGCTTTTATTTCCATTTCTCTAGGAGGTGGGTCAAAAGTGATCTTGCTGTGATTTATGTCATAGAGTGTTCGGCCTATGTTTTACTCTAACAGTTTCATAGTGTGTGGCATTATGTTTGTCTCTTTAATCCATTTTGAGTTTATTTTTGTATATGGTGTTAGGGACTGTTCTAAATTCATACTTTTAGATGTAGTTGTCCAGTTTTCCCAGCATCACTTACTGAAGAGGCTGTCTTTTCTTCACTGTAAATTCTTGCCTCTTTTATCAAAGATAAGGTGACCATATGTGTGTGGGTTTATCTCTGGGCTTTCTTTCCTGTTCCATTGATCTATCTTTCTGTTTTTGTGCCAGTACCATACTGTCCTGATTACTGTAGCTTTGTAGTATAGTCTGAAGTGAGGGAGCCTGATTCCTCCAGCTCCATTTTTCATTCTCACGATTCCTTTTGCTATTTGGGGTCTTTTGTGTTTCCATACAAATTTTGAAATTCTTTGTTCTAGTTCTGTGAAAAATGCCAGGGGTAGTTTGATAAGGATTGTGTTGAATCTGTAGATTGCTCTGGGTACTAGAGTCACTTTCACAAGGTTGATTCTTCCAATCCAAGAACATGGTATATCTCTCCATCTATTTGTATCATCTTTAATTTCTTTCATCAGTGTCTTATAATTTTCTGCCTACAGGTCTTTTGTCTCCTTAGGTAGGTTTATTCCTAGATATTTTATTGTTTTTGTTTCAGTGGTAAATGAGAATGTTTTCTTAATTTCACTTTCAGATATTTCATCATTAATGTATAAGACTGCCAGAGATTTCTGTGCATTAATTTTGTAATCTGCTACTTTATCAAATTCATTGATTAGCTCTAGCAGTTTTCTGGTAGCATGTTTTGGATCCTCTATGTATAGTATCATATCATCTGCCAACAGTGACAGATTTACTTCTTCTTTTCCAAATTGGATTCCATTCATTTCTTTTTCTTCTCTGATTGCTGTGGCTAAAATTCCAAAACTATGTTGAATAAGAGTGGTGAATATTTTTTTTTATTGAGCTGCTTGTAAATTTTGGAGATTAATCCTTTGACAGTTAATTCATTTGCAAATATTTTCTCCCATTCTGAGTGTTGTCTTTTGGGCTTGTTTATCGTTTCCTTAGCTGTGCAAAATATTTGAAGTTTCATTAAGTCCCATTTGTTTACTTTTGTTTTTATTTCCATTTCTCTAGGAGGTGGGTCAAAAAGCATCTTGCTGTGATTTATGTCATAGAGTGTTCTGCCTATGTTTTCCTCTAACAGTTTGATAGTTTCTGGCCTTACATTTAGGTCTTTAATCCATTTTGAGCCTATTTTTGTGTATGGTGTTAGGGAGTGTTCTAACCTCACACTTTAACATGTACCTGTCCAGTTTTCCCCGCACCACATATTGAAGAGGCTGTCCATTCTCCACTGTACATTCCTGCCTCCTTTATCAAAGATAACGTGACCATATGTGCATGGGTTTATCTCTGGGCTTTCTATCCTGTTCCATTGAGCTATATTTCGGGTTGTGCACCAGTACAATGCTTTCTTGCTTACTGTAACTTTGTAGTATAGGCTGAAGTCAGGGAGCCTGATTCCTCCAGCTCCATTTTTCGTTTTCAAGATTGGTTTAGCTATTCTGGGTCTTTGTGTTTCCATAAAAATTGTGAATTTTTTTGTTCTAGTTCTATGAAAAAGGCCAGTGGTAATTTGATAGGGATTGCATTGAATCTGTAGATTGCTTTGGATAATAGAGTCATTTTCACAATGCTGACTCTTCCAATCCAAGAACATGTTCTATCTTTCCATTTATTTGTATCATCTTTAATTTCTTTCATCAGTGTCTTATAATTTTCTGCATAAGTTCTTTTGTCTCCTTTGGTAGGTTTATTCCTAGATATTTTATTCTTTTTGTTGCAATGGTAAATGGGAGTGTTTCTTGATTTCATTTTCAGGTTTTTCATCATTAGTGTATAGAAATACCAGAGATTTCTGTGCATTAATTATGCATCCTGCTACCTTACCAAATTCATTGATTAGCTCTAGTAGTTTTCTAGTTGCATCTTTAGGATTCTCTAAGTATAGTATCATGTCATCTGCAAACAGTGACATCTTTACTTCTTGTTTTCTGATTTGGATTCCTTTCATTTCCTTTTCTTCACTGATTACTGTGACAAAAATTCCAAAGCTATGTTGAATAAGAGTGGTGAGAGTGGGAAACCTTGTCTTTTTCCTGATGTTAGAGGAAATTCTTAGGTTTTACAAAATTGAGGATGATGTTCACTGTGGGTTTGTCATATATGGCCCTTATTATGTTGAAGAAAGTTTCCTCTATGCCTACCTTCTGGAGGGTTTTTTATCATAAATCAGTGTTCAATTTTGTCAAAAGCTTTCTCTGCTTCTATTGAGATGACCATATGGTTTTTCTCCTTCAATTTTTTAATATAGTGTATCACATTGATTGACTTGCGTATATTGAAGAATTCTTGAATTCCTGGAATAAATCCCACTTGATCATGGTGTATGATCCTCTTAATGTGCTGTTGGATTCTGTTTGCTAGTATTTTTTTGTGGATTTTTGCATCTATGTTCATCAGTGATATTGGCCTGTAGTTTTCTTTCTTTGTGACATCCTTGTCTGGTTTTGGTGTAAGGGTGATGTTGGCCTCATAGAATGAAAAGATTTTAGTAGACATTTCTCCAAAGAAGATATAGAGAGTGCCAACAAACACATGAAAGAATGCTCAACATCATTGATCATTAGAAAAATATAAATCAAAACTACAATGAGATATCATCTCACACCGGTCAGAATGGCCGTCATCAAAAAATCTAGAAACAATAAATGCTGGAGAGAGTGTGGAGAAAAGGGAACACTCTTGCACTGCTGGTGGGAATGTGAATTAGTACAGCCACTATGGAGAACAGTATGGAGTTTCCTTATAAAACTACAAATAGAACTACCATATAACCCAGCAATCCCACTACTGGTCATATACCCTGAGAAAACCATAATTCTAAAAGAGTCATGTACCAAAATGTTCATTGCAGCTCTATTTACAATAGCCCAGAGATGTAAACAACCTAAGTGTCCATCATCAGATGAATGGATAAAGAAGATGTGGCACATATATACAATGGTATATTACTCAGTCATAAAAAGAAACAAAATTGAGTTATTTGTGGTGAGGTGGATGGACTTAGAGTCTGTCATACAGAGTGAAGTAAGTCAGAAAGAGAAAGACAAATACTGTATGCTAACACATATATATGGAATCTAAGAAAAAAATGTCATGAAGAACCTAGGGGTAAGACAGGAATAAAGACACAGACCTACTAGAGAATGGATATGTGGATATGGGGAGGGGGAAGGGTAAGATGTGACAAAGTGAGAGAGTGGCATGGACATATATACACTACCAAACATAAGTTAGATAGCCAGTGGGAAGGAGCTGCATAGCACAGGGGGTTCAACTCGGTGCTTTGTGACCACATAGTGGGGTGGGATAGGGAGTGTGGGAGGGAGGTAGATGCAACGGGGAAGGGATATGGGAATATATGTATATGTTTAACTGATTCAGTTTGTTATAAAACAGAACCTCACAAAAAAAAAAAAAAAAAGAGTGGTGAGAGTGGGCAAACCTTGCCTTGTCCTGATCTTAGTGGAAATGGTTTCAGTTTTTCAAAATTGAAAACGATGTTTGCTGTGTGTTTGTCATTTATGGCCTTTATTATGTTGAGAAAAGTTCCCTCTATGCTGACTTTCTGCAGGGTTTTACCATAAATTGGTGTTGAATTTTATTGAAGGCTTCGTCTGCATCTATTGAGATGACCATATGGTTTTTCTCCTTAAATTTGTTAATGTGGTGTATCACGTTGATTGATTTGCATATATTGAAGAATCCTTGCATTCCTGGAATAAACCCAACTTGATCATGGTGTATGATCCTTTTAAAATGCTGTTGGATTCTGTTTTCTAGTATTTTGTTGAGGACTTTTGTGTCTATGTTCATAAGTGTTATTGGCCCTGTACTTTTTCTTTCTTTTTGACATCTTTTTCTGGTTTTGATATCAAGGTGATGGTGGCCTCGTAGAATGAGTTTGGGAGTGTTCCTCCCTCTTGTATATTTTGGAAGAGTTTGAGAAGTATAAGTGTTATCTCTTCTCTAAATATTTGATAGAATTCGCCTTTGAAGTATTCTGGTCCTTGGCTTTGTTGTTGGAAAGATTTTTACTCACAGTTTTAATTTCAGTGCTTGTGATTGGTCTGTTCATATTTTCTATTTCTTCCTGGTTCAGTCTCAGCAGGTTGTGCATTTTAAGAATTCGTCCATTTCTCCCAGGTTGCCCATTTTATTGGCAGAGAGTTGCCTTGTAGTAATCTCTCACGATCCTATGTATTTCCTGCAGTGTCAAGTTGTAACTTCTCCTTTTCCATTCCTAATTCTATTGATTTGAGTCTTCTCCCTTTTTGCTTGATGATTCTGGCTAATGGTTTATCAATTTCCTTTATCTTTGAAAAGAAGCAGCTTTTAGTTTTATTGATCTTTGCTATCATTTCCTTCATTTCTTTTCATTTATTTCTGATCTGACCTTTATAATTTCTTTCCTCCTGGCTAAATTTGTTTTTTTTGTTGTTGTTGTTCTTATTTCTCTAACAGCTTTCCGTGCAAGGTTAGGTTGTTTATTTAAGATTTTCCTGTTTCTTAAGGTAGGATTGTATTGCTATAAACTTCCCTCTTAGAACTGCTTTTGCTGAAATCCCATAAGTTTTGGTCATCATGTCTCCATTGTCATTTGTTTCTAGATAGTTTGATTTCCTCTTGTGATTTCCTCATTGATCACTTTGTTATTAAGTAGTGTATTGTTTAACCTTCATGTGTTTGTATTTTTTACAGATCTTTTCCTGTAGTTGATATCTAGTCTCATAGCGTTGTGGTTGGAAAAGATACCTGATAGAAATTTCAATTTCTTAAATTTACCAAGGCTTGATTTGTGACCCAAGATATGACCTATCCTGGAGAATGTTCCATGAGCACTTAGAAGAATGTGTATTCTGTTGTTTTTGAATGGAATGTCCTATAAATATCCATTAACTCCATCTAGTTTAATGTATCATTTAAACCTTGTACTTCCTTATTTATTTACATTTTGGATGATCTGTCCTTTGGTGAAAGTGGAGTGTTAAAATCCCCTACTATCATTGTGTTTACTGTTGATTTCCCCTTTTATGGCTGTTAGTATTTGCCTTATGTATTGAGGGGCTCCTTTGGTAGGTGTATATATAGTTACAATTGTTATATCTTCTTTGTGGATCGATCCCTTGATCATTACATAGTGTCCTTCATTTTCTCTTCTAATAGTCTTTATTTTAAAGTCTAATTTTTCTGATATGAGTATTGTTACTCCAGCTTTCTTTTGATTTCCATTTGCATTGAATATCTTTTTCCATCCCCTCACTTTCAGTCTGTATGTGTCCCTATGTCCTGAAGTGGGTCTCTTGTAGACAGCCCTATATATGGGTCTTGTTTTCGTATCCATTCGGGCCAATCTGTGTCTTTTGGTGGGAGCATTTAATCCATTTACATTTAAGGTAATAATTGATATGTGTGTTCCTATTCCCAATTTCTTAATTGTTTTTGGGTTTGTTATGGAAGGTCTTTTCCTTCTCTTGTGTTTTTTGGCCTAGAGAAGTTCCTTTAGCATTTGTTGTAAAGCTGTTTGGTGGTGCTGAACTCTCTTAGCTTTTGCTTGTCTGTAAAGTTTTAATTTCTCCATCAAATCTGAATGAGATCCCTGCTGGGTAGCATAATTTTAGTTGTAGGTTTTCTC
Source organism: Tursiops truncatus (assembly GCF_011762595.2). Taxonomy (NCBI): domain Eukaryota; kingdom Metazoa; phylum Chordata; class Mammalia; order Artiodactyla; family Delphinidae; genus Tursiops; species Tursiops truncatus. Next base: position 55,596,966 of record NC_047055.1, read on the forward strand.
CTTCATCACTTTAAATATGTCCTGCCACTCCCTTCTGGCTTGCAGAGTTTCTGCTGAAAGATCAGCTATTAACATTATGGGGATACTCCTTGTGTGTTATTTGTTGTTTTTTCCCTTGCTGCTTTTAATATGTTTTCTTTGTATTTAATTTTTGATAGTTTGATTAATATATATCTCTTGTTTCTCCTTGGATTTACCTTGTATGGGACTCTCTGTGCTTCCTGCACTTGATTCACTATTTCCTTTCCCATATTAGTTAAGTTTTCAACTAGTAATCTCTTCAAATATTTTCTCAGTCCCTTTCTTTTCTCTTCTTCTTCTGGGACCCCTATGATTCAAATGTTGTCCCAGTGGTCTCTGAGACTGTCCTCACTTCTTTTTATTCTTTTTTCTTTATTCTGCTCTGCAGTCGTTATTTCCATTATTTTATCTTCCAGGTCACTAATCCTATCTACTGCCCCAGTTATTCTTCTATTGTTCCCTTCTAGAGTCCTTTTAATTTCATTTATTATGTTGTTCATCGTTGCTTGTTTTCTCTTTACTTCTTCTAGGTCCTTGTTAATATTTCTTGCATTTTCTCTATTCTATTTCCAAGATTTTGGTCATCTTTATTATAATTATTCTGAATTCATTTTCAGGTAGACTGCCTATTTCCTCTTCATATGTTATGTCTGGTCGGTTTTTACCTTGCTCCTTCATCTGCTGTGTGTTTTTCTGTCTTCTCATTTTGCTTATCTTACTGTGTTTGGGGTCTCCTTTTTGCAGGCTGCAGGTTTGTAGTTCCCGTTGTTTTTGTCTTGTGTTCTGAGTGGCTAAGATTATTTCAGTGGGTTGTGTAGGCTTGCTGGTATACTGTACTAGTGCCTGTGTTCTGGTGGATGAGGCTGTATCTTTTCCTACTGGTGGGCAGGTCCACGTCTTGTGGTGTGTTTTGGGGTGTCTGTGGCCTTATGATTTTAGACAGCCTCTCTGCTAATGGTTGTGGTTGTGTTCCTGTCTTGCTAGTTGTTTGGCATAGGTTGTCCAGCACTGTAGCTTGCTGGTCGTTGAGTGAAGTTGGGTCTTGGTGTTGAGACGGAGATCTCTGGGATATTTTTGCCATTTGATATTACATCGAGCTGGGAGGTTTCTTGTGGACCAGTGTCCTGAACTTGTCTCTCTCACCTCAGAGGCACTGCACTGACTCCTGGCTGGAGCATGAACAGCCTTTCATCCACATGGCTCAGAATAAAAGTGAGAAAAATTAGGAAAGAAAGAAAGAAAGAAAGAAAGAAAGAAAGAAAGAAAGAAAGAAAGAAAGAAAGAAAGAAACAAGGAAAGAAAGAGAATAAAATAAAGATAAAAAAGGTAAAGTTATTAAAGTAAAAAAATTATTAAGAAAATATTTTTTAAGTAAAAAAGAACAGAAAAAAACAAAAAAACGGATGGACAGAACCGTAGGACAAATGTTGGAAGCAAAGCTTTACAGACAAGATCTCACACAGAAGCATGCACATGCACACTCACAATAAGAGGAAAATGGGAAACAATAATATATCTTTGCTCCCAAATTCCACCTCCTCAATTTGGGATGATTCATTGTCTATTCAGTTATTCCACCCATGCAGGTAACATCAAGTTGACTCTGGAGATTTAATCCGCTTCTCGTGAGGTTTCTGGAAGAGATTTTCCTTTCTCTTCTTTTTCCTCACAGCTCTCAGCGTTCAGCTTTGGATTTGGATCCGCCTCTGGTGTTTAGGTCACCTAAGGGCGTCTGTTATTCACTCAGAGAGGGTGGGGTTAAAGGAGCAGCTGATTCAGTGGCTCTTGCTCACTCAGGCCAGGGGAGGGAGGGGTATAGATGTGGGGTGAGACTGCATCAGGAGCGGTCAGTGTGATGTTGCACCAGTCTGAGGCACACTGTTCCTTCTCTCAGGGAAATTGTCCCTGGATCATGGGAACCCTGGCAGTGGCAGGCTGCACAGGGTCCAGGGAGAGGATGTGTGGACAGTGAGCTGTACTTGCTCACAGGCTTCTTGTAGGTGCAACAGCAGCCTTCGTTTCTCATGCCCGTCTCTGGGATCTGCGCTGGTAGCTGAGGCTCACGCCCGACTCTGAAGCTCAGTTAAGCAGTGCTCTTAATACCCTCTCCTCGCGCACCAGGAAAGAAAGAGGCAAGAAAAAGTCTCTTGCCTCTTCGGCCCCTACAGACTTTCTTCTGGACTCCCTCCTGGCTAGCCGTGGTGCTCTAGCCCCCTTCAGGCTGTGTTCATGCCACCAACCTCAG